>NC_053424.1:56702841-56887331 GCF_007990345.1 Gossypium hirsutum
AAATGTTGGTAACGGTTAGCCATGGGAAGGGTTATTCTTGATCACTTTTGGAATATGTATGACAAACTCTAGTTGATCCATGGAGGATCATGAAATAGGTAAAGTTTACCTTAAAAAAGCAGATGCTGGCAGCAGCAGTGATGTGGATGTGAAAAATCACTAAAAATAGTAGGAATGGAATTAAATAGTGAATAAATTATGTAAACTAACCTTGATGAATCTATTTTCATAGGAAAGTAACGAAACGATCATATGGACAGTATGTTAAGAGATATTCAGGTCCTCGTGAGACAGGGCCAGAACGGTTTCTGGATTCCCTGTTCCGACTTTGGAAATTCATTATAAATTAACCAGAGATAATTAGAAGTCATGCCATATATGCATAGATTCATTTTTGAGTCTAATTTCTATAGAAACAAACGACATCAGTATTGAAGCCCTGTACAGGGAGATATCCAAGTCGTAATGCGCAAAGGTCAGTGTAGTCAATCCCTGTAACATGGGAGACTTTGACTAATAAACTGTACTAATTGGCCCAACCAAAAATTCTAGAAAAAAATTTTTAGATGCATATATGAGTCTAGTTTCAGGGAAAAATCACGAAGTGGATTTTCGAGTTGTGAAACTCATGATATGATTTTTAAGGTGACAGTGACGCAGTTAGCCAGCTTGCCTGGAAAATTTAAAATGGATTGTGCAAAGAAGTGATTTAAGTCTGCAAACCCCTCGTGTCCGACTCCGGCGACGGACTCGGGTACGGGGTGTTACAATTTTATTGGTATCAGAGCTACGGTTTAGTCGATTCTAGGACTACCGTAATACGTTTGGGTCTAGCTATTCATGCCATTTTGTGATTATTTGATAGTGTGGTGATTTCTGACGATTCAAAATGTGTTTATTTATAGTAATGGATCCCGATCCTGACCGAGCGGTAGCTGATGATCTTGAGAGTGTGGCGCCTTCTCCCGCACAAGGGACAGCTCCGGCGGACTCTCAACCGATTGCTAGTAATCCGAATGACGAAGCTAGACAAGCTTTCTATAGCGTAATGAATGATTGGTTCAACCAATACATTCGAACTAATACGGCTGTTCCACAACCTCCATTCCCGACTAATGCCACCCCTGCACCTACAATACCTCCGGCAACTGACCAAATAAGGTCAAATAAGCCCCCAGTTGACAGAATCTGAAAACACGGGGCTACTGAATTTAAAGCTACGGACAGCGATGATGCCGAGCAAGCTGAATTTTGGTTGGACAACACTATCCGGGTACTCGACGAGCTATCTTGCACACCCGATGAGTGCCTAAAGTGTACTATCTCCTTGCTACGTGATTCTGCCTACTATTGGTGGAATACGTTGACTTCTGTTGTGCCTAGAGAGCAAGTAACTTGGGAGTTTTTCCAAACCGAGTTTCGGAAAAAGTATATCAGTCAGAGATTCATTGACCAAAAACGGAAGGAATTTCTTGAACTCAAACAAGGTTCCATGTCGGTTACCGACTATGAAGGAAAATTTGTGAGGCTTAGCCGATATGCGCGCATTTCTTCAGAAGTTGTGATGTGTAAACGTTTCGAGGATGGACTAAATGATGATATAAAGCTGTATGTTGGCATCTTGGAAATCCGAGAATTTGTGGTACTTGTTGAGCAAGCTTGTAAAGCCGAGGAGCTAAGTATGGAGAAAAGAAAAGCTGATATGGGAGCAAAGGAGTTTCGTAAGAGGTCTTCGGGGAAGCCCTTCCCACAGTCATCGAAGAAATTTAGAGATGACTTAGGCCGGTCTAGGGACACTTCGGGTTTCTCTAGACTAGATCGCGATCGACCCCCTGTGAGCACACGAGTCACTTCGGTCGCCAGTGTTGGAAATGATCGTCGGGACAGAATAGAATGTTGATATTACGGTAAATGGCATTCGGGGAGTTGTAGATTCCATGACTGCTCCTGTTACAAGTGCAGATCAGTTGACCACTTCATTAAAGATTGCCCGAGGTTGTCTGAACAGAATGTAAATCAGAGTGGGAAACCGGGTGCTACCACTGCTCGAGGTAGACCATCTAGAAATACGGGCAATGCTAGTGGTGGTCAGAGAGGATCTAGAGATGCTACGACCAGATCCGAGGCTCGCGCTCCTGCTAGGGCTTATGCTATACGCGCACGCGAGGATGCTTCCTCGCCAGATGTTATTACCGGTACTTTTACTCTCTTTGATACTAATGTGATTGCTTTGATTGACCCTGGTTCTACTCATTCTTATATATGCGAAACCTTAGCATCCAGTAAGACTTTACCTATTGAGTCTACTGAGTTCGTAATTCGGGTGTCAAATCCCTTGGGTCGTTACGTGCTTGTCGACAAAGTGTGTAAGAAATGTCCCCTAGTAATTCGAGGTTCCTGTTTTCCGGCGGACTTGATGCTTTTGCCGTTTGATGAATTTGATGTTATTCTTGGTTTGGATTGGTTGACCGTGCATGATGCGGTTGTGAATTGCAAAAGCAAGACTATGGATTTGAGGTGTGCAAATAACGAGATGATCCGAGTTGAGTCTACGGACTTGGATGGGTTGCCAGCTGTAATATCCTCAATGTTGGCCCAAAAATATGTAAGAAAAGGGTGCGAAGCATACCTTGCGTATGTACTTGATGACAAAGAATTAGAAAAGAAACTCGAATCTGTGCCGGTGGTTTGTGAATACCCGGATGTTTTTCCTGAAGAATTACCAGGTTTACCACCTGTTCGGGAGGTAGAGTTTGGTATTGAGCTTGTACCTGGAACTACGCCAATTTCGATAGCTCCGTATCGTATGGCACCAACCGAGTTAAAGGAGTTGAAAGCTCAGTTGCAAGAGTTGACTGATAGAGGTTTCGCTCGACCAAGTTTCTCACCTTGGGGTGCACCAGTATTGTTTGTGAAGAAGAAGGACGAAACCATGAGGTTGTGCATCGACTATCGTCAGCTGAATAAAGTGACAATAAAGAATAAATATCCGATACCGCGTATTGATGATTTGTTTGATCTACTAAAGGGAGCCTCAGTGTTTTCAAAGATAGATTTGAGATCGGGTTATTATCAGTTGCGAATTTGAGATTCGGATATACCCAAAACTGCTTTCAGAACGAGATACGGCCACTACGAGTTCTTAGTGATGCCGTTTGGGCTCACTAATACCCCTGCGGTATTTATGGACTTGATGAATCGGATCTTCAGACAATATTTGGATCGGTTCGTAGTTGTGTTTATTGATGACATCTTGGTCTATTCAAGAGATGAGACCGAACATGCTGAGCACCTGAGATTAGTGTTGCAAATTTTACGGGATAAGAAGTTATATGCTAAGTTCAGTAAGTGTGAGTTCTGGTTAAGAGAGGTTAGCTTCTTGGGCCACGTGGTATCCGCGTCGGGTATTCGAGTTGACTCGAACAAAATTTCAGCCATACTTAACTGGAAGCCTCCGAGAAATATTACTGAGGTTCGGAGCTTTTTGGGACTTGCCGGTTACTACCAACGGTTTGTAAAAGGTTTCTCGATGATAGCCACACCGATGACGAAGCTACTTCAAAAAGATGTTAAGTTCGAATGGACGGAAAAATGTCAGAAAAGTTTTGATCAACTGAAAACTTATTTGACCGAAGCTCCAATTCTAGTGCAGCCCGAATCAGGCAAAGAGTTTGTCATTTATAGTGATGCGTCCCTACTTGGGTTAGGTTGTGTATTGATGCAAGAAGGTCGAGTTGTGGCCTATGCGTCGAGACAATTAAAGCCACATGAGAAAAATTATCCGACCCATGATCTCGAACTAGCTGCCATCGTATTCGCTTTAAAAATATGGCGACATTGCTTATTTGGTGAAAAGTGCCATGTATTTTCGGATCACAAAAGTCTCAAATATTTGATGACTCAAAGAGACTTAAATCTGCGACAAAGACGTTGGCTCGAGTTGTTAAAGGATTATGAGCTTGTCATTGACTATCACCCGGGAAAGGCTAATGTGGTTGCGGACGCCTTAAGCCGGAAATCACTGTTTGCGTTACGAGCGATGAATGCACTCTTGTCTGTTCTACCCGACAATGTGTTAGTAGCTGAATTAAAGGCCGAACCATTATTGATTCATCAAATTCGTGAAGCTCAGAAAGTCGACGATGAATTGGTTGCAAAACGGGCTGAGTGTGTTCCGAACAAAGAATCGGAGTTTCAAATTGATGATGATGATTGTTTGAGGTTCAGAAGTCGTTTGTGTGTTCCAAGGAATTTGAAACTCATTTCAATGATTCTGAACGAAGCCCATTGTAGCCGAATGTCAATTCACCCAGGGAGTACGAAAATGTACAACGATTTGAAACGTCGGTTTTGGTGGCATGGTATGAAACGAGACATCTCCGACTTTGTTTCAAGATGTTTAATATGTCAACAAGTGAAAGCGGAACATCAAGTGCCTTCAGGATTACTTCAGCCGATCATGATACCTGAGTGGAAATGGGACCGAGTCACAATGGACTTTGTGTTCGGTCTGCCATTGTCAGCAAGTAAGAAGGATGCGATTTGGGTTGTTGTTGATAGACTGACTAAGTCGGCTCACTTTATCCCCGTGCGTACGGATTTTTCATTGGATAAACTAGCTGAATTGTACGTTTCTCAGATTGTGAGATTACACGGGGTACCTATTTCTATCGTGTCGGATAGAGATCCGAGATTCACCTCACGATTTTGGAAGAAATTGCAAGAAGCTTTGGGTACCAAGCTGCATTTCAGCACTGCTTTTCACCCCCAAACCGATGGTCAATCCGAGCGGATAATTTAGATACTTGAGGATATGTTGAGATGTTGCATCCTCGAGTTCAGTAGTTCATGGGAACGGTATTTACCTTTGATTGAATTCGCTTACAACAATAGTTTTCAATCAAGTATTAAGATGGCACCTTACGAGGCTTTGTACGGTCGTAAATGCCGTACACCATTGTTTTGGACCGAGCTCGGTGAAAGTAAAATTTTCGGAGTTAATTTGATTAAAGATGCCGAACAGAAAGTAAAGGTAATCCGTGAAAGTCTGAAGGCAGCCACAGATCGTCAAAAATCGTATGCGGATTTGAAACGAAAAGACATTGAATATCAGGTGGGAGATGAAGTGTTTCTTAAAGTTTCGCCTTGGAAAAAGGTACTCAGATTTGGCCGTAAGGGCAAGTTGAGTCCGAGATTCATTGGGCCGTACGAAATCTCCGAACGAGTTGATCCAGTTGCGTATAGATTGATTTTGCCCCCTGAACTTGAAAAGATTCATGACGTCTTTCATGTTTCGATGCTTCGACGTTATAGATCCGATCCGTCACACGTGATTAATCCATCAGAAGTTGAAATTCAATCTGACTTGAGTTATGAAGAAGAACCGATTCGTATCCTAGCTCGTGAAGTGAAAGAGTTGCGAAACAAAAGGGTTCCGTTAGTAAAGGTGTTATGGCTCAAACACGGAGTCGAAGAAGCTACTTGGGAAACCGAGAATGCCATGAAAGAATGATACCCAAACTTATTTACCGATAAGATTTTCGGGGATGAAAATTTCTTAAGTGGGGGAGAGTTGTGACAGCCCAAAATTGACCCTAGTCGGGAAGTGGTTTCGGGACCGCTAAACCGAGTCACCAAAATGTTTGAATGTGATATTTATTGTCTAGAATATGTAATTATGAATGTGTGAAAATTTCAAGCTTCGATTTAGTCGATTGCATGTGAATTCAGTTAGTAGGATTTGTATGACACTTTTGAAATGTGATAGGCTAATCTATAAGAATCTAATAGTGCATGTAATAAAAAGGGAGGACTTGCATGTCAAATTTCCCCCCCTAATTAGTAGTGGCCGGCCATGTTATGAGTGGAAACATGTCACAAACATGTTATGTTAGTGAGGTATGTTAGGAAAAATAAAATAAAGAGTATGGGTAATAAAGAAATGGAAAAAAGAAAGAAAGAATGTGTGTGAGTGTTCCCCCCCATTGCCGTGAGTTAAAGAAAAGAAAAAAAAATTTGTTCATCCTTTTTCATTTCTTTTGGCCGAAAATTCTAAGGAAGGAGGAATTCATTTCTTTTGGCCGAAAATTCTAAGGAAGGAGGAAGGAGTTCTTGCTTCATGTTTGGTTTGGAAGAGGATTAGGAGGAGGTTTGGCCATACTTGTATCTAGATTAAGGTATGTTTGAGGTTGTGCCATGAGATTCATGCATGTTTTTAGTTGCTAGCTTGAGTTCTAATTAGCCCATGGTTCAAATCTTTGCTATGTCATGGGGATGATATTCGGCCTAGGTGGATTTTGTGTTAATGCCATTGCATGCTAAATATGAAGCTTGTTAATGATACATGTGATGGTGGATTGATGACTCTTGGATTTTCTTTTAGCATTTTTGAGTGAGACATTAAGTTCTTTGTTTAACCATGACCAAAATTGAAATGGGTTGGTGTTATGATGTATTCGGCCATGGTATATCCAGAAGTATGATTTATGCTTATTGCATGGTAGGTAAGATGTAACACCCCGAACCCGAGACCGACACCGGAGTCGAACACGAGGTGTTAACAGACTTTAAACCCCTTATAAAAATATTTCCCAGACGCTGCCCAATCTGCATACTAGTCGCTTTAAAAATCATATCTTGAGTTTCACAACTCGAAAATCAGTTTCGTGATTTTTCCCTGAAACTAGACTCATATGCCCATCTACATATTTTTTTCTAGAATTTTTGGTCAGGCCAATTAGTACAGTTTATTAGTCAAAGTCCCCCATGTTACAGGGATCGACTACACTGACCTTTGCGCATTACGACTTGGATATCTCCCTGCACAGAGCTTCAATACTGATGCCGTTTGTTTCTATGGAAACTAGACTCAGAGAGGAATATATACATATATGGTATGACTCCTAATTATCTCTGGTTAATTTATAATGAATTTCCAAAGTCGGAACAGGGAATCCAGAAACTGTTCTGGCCCTGTCTCACAAGAACCTGAATATCGCTTAACATACTGTCCATATGATCATTTCGTTACTTTCCTATGAAAATAGATTCATCAGGGTTCGTTTACATAATTTATTCACTATTTAATTCCATTCCTACTATTTTTAGTGATTTCTCAAATCTACATCACTGCTGCTGTCAGCATCTGCCTTTAAGGTAGACTTTACCTATTTCATAGTTTCCATAATTCAACTAGCCCTTTTAACATGAGTAGCACAAATGATGATGGTGATTAACCATTCCCATGGCCAATCCTTGTCAAGCATATTCACACTAAATGATTATAACATTATACTCAAACATATATAAGCCATTTTCGCATGGCTAACCAAAATTATACAAGTCCAAAGGGTCCATGACCCACAACAAACGGGTAGTCCTATACATGCCATATCCAGAGTTCAACTAAAAGAGTACCAAAAGAGCTTTGATAGTGTGGATGACTTCGACTTCGATGATCCCGAATCCGATAGCTAACGAACAATATCTATAAAACAGAGAGCCAAAGCAACGGGGTAAGCATTTTAAAGCTTAGTAAGTTTCAAGTAATGAAATCAGCTTTGACTAAAGTATTGCATTCACATAGCTAAATAAATCACTTTATTAATTCACATTCTCATAAGCATACTTACTTCACACTTCATCAACATATACACACACAAGGTATCAACCTATCTAAAAGCCGAAAATTCGTTAGTCGATTGAACGAATATTATTTAAAGCGAATCGACTTTTTTTTTCGAAGCACATGCAAACATACCTTATCGTTTGGGTTTATCGAGCGTATTAATTGAATTTATTGCAGCACAAAACGCTCACATTCAAACCCAAGTTTCTTCGGAATTTAGCCGGATATAACCACAAGCTCAATTGCCTTCGGGTCTTAACCCGGGTATAGCAACTCGCACGAATGCCTTCGGGTCTTAGCCCGGATATATCAACTTGCACAATTGCCTTCGGGTCTTAGCCCGGATATATCAATTCGCACAAACGCCGTCGGGTCTTAGCCCGGATATATCAGTTCGCACAAATGCCTTCGGGTCTTATCCCGGATATATCAATTCGCACAAATGCCTTCGGGTCTTATCCCGGATATATCAAATCGCACAAATGCCTTCGGGTCTTCGCCCGGATATATCAATTCGCACAAATGCCTTCAGGTCTTAGCCCAGATATATCAATTCGCACAAATGCCTTCGGGTCTTAGCCCGGATATATCAATTCGCACAAATGCCTTCGGGTCTTAGCCCGGATATCATTCAAATGCTCATGCACACATATATCAACAATCATGACACATCCATATTTCACTTTCGTTACTAAGGCTCAAACACAAAGCATTTATTAAACCTTTCCAATTTCGGCTCAATAGCCACACACAAAGAGCATGATTTCAATTGGCTTTATAACATAGTCTCTATGCACATTCGACTATCCATCATAGTATGACTAATCATTTCAATATAATTCAAGTAGGGTCATTACTCGAAGACTTACCTCAGATGTTGTCGAACGACTTCAATGGCTATTCAATTACTTTTTCCTTCCCTTTATCGGATCTAGTTCCCCTTTGCTCTTGAGCTTAAGTTCAACAAAATTTAAAATAGTCATTAATCGACTATTCAAGTATTACTTTCAGAATAATATATATATTGATCCGACTTTCACACACATAGATTATAGTAAGCTTTATAATAATCAATAAATAATTCATTAGCAAATTTTCATTAATGTTTACAACAAAATCACATATTCACTACGAGCTGTTTTCCCTGAGCAGCAGTCACTAAATTATTTATAACTGGAGCTACAAAACTCTAAATCACTTTCCGTTAATTTTCCCTGAATATAGACTCGTATATCTTCCATCCATAAAATTTTCAGAATTTTAGGCTTGGCCAATCAATACCAGATTTTTCTTAAAGTTTCCCCTGTTTCACTGTTTGACTAATCTGACCACTCTTCACTACGAATCAAATTTCTCATTTTATAGAATTCCAAATGTGTTGTATTTGATTTCATTTGAAACTAGACTCATTAAGGAGTTTAAGCATATAAATTTTATCTTATAATCATTTTTGTACAATTTATAATGATTTTCTAAAAACAGAACAGGGAATCTAGTAGTCATTTTGACTCAGCCCCACAATACTTCAAATATCTCAAGATCGGTAACTCTTTTGTTTTTATAGTTTCTTTTGTAAGAAAATAGACTCTTCAAGCTTTAATGACATAATTCACTCAGCTTCTAATTCAACTCCTACAAATTATGGCGATTTTCCAAAATCACCTTACTGCTGCTGTCCCCAAACAGATTATTACCAAATCAAATACTAACATTAGCATTTCACCTTAATAGCTAGCTTACCAAGCCTTAATTTAACATATAATTCACACATATCACATTCAGCTATATATACATTTATCATATTTCCATTTCAGCATATATAACTAACATTTATTCCGAAATTTTAATATCTAATTGCTTATAAACTTTCTTCGGATGTCGTCGACTAATTGATCGGCTACTCAACTACTTTCGATTTTCCCCGATCTAAATCCAATTTCTTGGTTTCTTGATCTTAACATATTCAAATAAATCTCATTTTAACATATTTTCATTCAATTTAGTCTAATAAGGCATAAATGGGTAAATTACATTTTTACCCCTAATATTTCGCACTTTCACAATTTAGTCTTTATTCCACAAAACACAAAATACACAAAATTTGGTCACACTCCTTAAGGGCCGAATCTTCCTAGTACCCATATAAGTCCATACATTTCATTTATTTCACCTTTGAGTCCTTCAAAAATTTATTTTTGTAATTTAGCCCTAACTACTCAAAATCACCAAAAACTTCAACACAAAACATATTAATCTTTAACATATCTTTCATTTTTCATCAACAACTATCAAAAGCTCAAGCACTCATCAATGGCAAAACACAAAATCATCATCAATTCACAAAATTGAACCATGGGTTTTAAAGAACACAAAGCAATGATATCAAAAATGTGAAAATTATCAAAAACCAAACAAAAGACTAACCTTAATCTAACTCCCAATGGCCGAACCTTAGCCAAGCTTTTCTCTTTTTCTTCTTTCTCCAGTTTCGACAATGGAGAAGATGATATGATAGTGGCTTCCTTTCTCTTTTTTTTTATTCTTTCTTTAATTCATTATGTCTCCAATAACCCAATTTCCTATTATAATATCTAATTCAACAAATAAATTGCCCATCATCAATCCATCTTGGCCGGCCACTATAAGGGAATTGGGCAAATTTGACATGCAAGTCCACCTTTGTGTTGACATGCACTAATAAGCCCTTTAAAATTAGCCTATCATATTTCACCATGTCTCATGTTGATCCCTATTTAATAATTCCTCATACCATTGGCAAAAGTAGGGAATGAAATTTCCACATATGCATGTACACACATAATAAGCATAGAATATAACAATTAATTATTTTCATAACTCGGTTTTGTGGTCCCGAAACCACTTCCCGACTAGGGTCAATTTAGGGCTGTCACATAAGATTTGTGTTTTGGATTTATGTTCATGTTTAGTTATAATCAACTTTGAGATTCGGCTCTTGCACACATATATATATGTTTGCACATGACGTATTGGTATGACATATACAATATCTCAAGGTATATATTTACATATGATGGTGTTTCGGTTATGGAGTACATGATGGATGCGTATTGAGTTATAATATGTAATGCATTAGTTAGTAAAAGGTATGCCATTTGTGTGTGGTATTGAGTATATAATTGGCCTCAACATAGACATGCATAATCGGCCACATGAATGAGTACATAGGTTGATGTGTTGTTCGGCCATAGGTAAGCATATTGAAGGCTTTATCTTGACTTAGAAAATTCGGCTAAGGAGAGTATTAACTAATGTGTTGAGTTTGATTCATGATTCCGTACATATGTGACTTTAATGTCTAATGAATATATGTGGGCCAAGTACCTTGAGTTCCTCTTTTCGATGCTCAAATGATTAAATCAATTTATTTGTTAAATTAAGCTCAAGAGCAAAGGGGAACTAAATCCGATAAAGGGAAGGAAAAAGTGGTCGAATAGCCATCGGAATCGTTCGACAACATCCGAGGTAAGTTTTCGAGTAATGGGACTTAAATTATGATTCGATTAGATTATGTCTTAAGTAAATCAAAATCATGCTCTTATATGTGGCTATTGAGCTGAAATTGTAAATGTGATAAGTGTCTTGTGTTTGAGCTTTGGTAATGAAAATGAAATATGAATGTGTCATGATTTATTGATATATGTGCATGGTTACTCGAATGATATCCGGGCTAAGTCCCGAAGGCTTTTGTGCTAAGCGACTACATCCGGACTAAGGTCCGAAGGCATTTGTGCTAGCGACTATATCCGGGCTAAGTCCCGAAGGCATTTATGCTAGTGACCATATCCGGGTTAAGACCCGAAGGCCTTGTGCGAGTGGTTATATCCGGCTAAACCTCGAAGATGCTTGATTTGGGAACGAGCGATCTTGCTGTAAAAATTTAAATTAATACGCTCGTAAAATCCCAGCGATGAGGTATGTTTCGTGTGTGCTTTGAATTAGTTGATCCCTTACAAATCTGTATTCGCTCAGTCGATAAATGAGCTACCGGCCTTTGGCTAAGTTGATCTTTTGTGTATGAACATAAGGGTTGGTAATGTGAAGTAAGTATGATATTGAAAATTTGTGCATATGAAATTATCCGTTTAACTATATGAATGCTATACTTTTGTTGTGCTGGAATCCCTTGCTCAAAACTTACTAAGCATAAATTGCTTACTCCGTTTCTTTGTTTCTCTATTTTATAGATTTTGGCTCGTCAGCTATCGGACTCGGGATTTTTGGAAGTCGAAGTCTCCCACACTATCAAAGCCCCCTTTTGGTACAATTTTGGTTGAACTTTGAAATGGCATGTATAGGACTACACTTTTGTTGTTGGTCATGTATCCTTCGGTTTTGTGTAAATTTGGATAGCCATGCGAAAATGGCTTAAATATACTTTGATCATAGCATTATAATCGTTTTGTATGTTGTCCGTCGAGAGGTATGGAAATGTTGGTAATGGTTAGCCATGGGAAGGGTTATTCTTGATCACTTTTGGAATATGTATGACAAACTCTAGTTGATCCATGGAGGATCATGAAATAGGTAAAGTTTACCTTAAAAAACAGATGCTGGCAGCAGCAGTGATGTGGATGTGAAAAATCACTAAAAATAGTAGGAATGGAATTAAATAGTGAATAAATTATGTAAACGAACCTTGATGAATCTATTTTCATAGGAAAGTAACGAAACGATCATATGGACAGTATGTTAAGAGATATTCAGGTCCTCGTGAGACAGGGCCAGAACGGTTTCTGGATTCCCTGTTCCGACTTTGGAAATTCATTATAAATTAACCAGAGATAATTAGAAGTCATGCCATATATGCATATATTCCTTTTTGAGTCTAGTTTCTATAGAAACAAACGACATCAGTATTGAAGCCCTGTACAGGGAGATATCCAAGTTGTAATGCGCAAAGGTCAGTGTAGTCGATCCCTGTAACATGGGAGACTTTGACTAATAAACTGTACTAATTGGCCTGACCAAAAATTCTAGAAAAATATTTGTAGATGCATATATGAGTCTAGTTTCAGGGAAAAATCACGAAGCTGATTTTCGAGTTGTGAAACTCAAGATATGATTTTTAAGGTGACAGTGATGCAGTTAGCCAGCTTGCCTGGAAAATTTAAAATGGATTGTGCAAAGAAGTGATTTAAGTCTGCAAACCCCTTGTGTCCGACTCCGGCGACGGACTCGGGTACGGGGTGTTACATGTTTTGTCTTTGAATTTTTGATGAACTTGAGTAATTTAGGCTAAATTATAAAAATGAGATTTTGAGAGACTAAAATGTGAAATAAATAAAATATATGGACTTATATAAAATCTATGAAAATTCAGCTAAGCATGTGTAAAAAGAAATTTTGTGTATTTTGTGATTTTATGAATTAGGGACTAAAATGTTAAAATGTGAACATGTGAGGGCTAATTTAAAAAATGCCCTAAATATGTATATATTGATTGAATTGAATGATTTGGTGAATAAAAGAGTTAAATTTGAATATGTTTAGATCAAGAACCAAAGAAAACGAAATTAGATTGGGGAAAGTCGAAAGTAGTTGAGTAGTCGATTCTGTTCATTCGAATCAGTACGAGGTAAGTCAATATACAAATTGTAACGCCCCAATTTTCGGGAATCCTGTGAATGTTGGCATAGGTTTAATTATGTTAGTGGGCCTCTAGAAGGCCCAAGCTTAAGATAGAACCCGGTAATTTTAGTTAATTTTTGTTCCATAAGAAAAAGGGAGTGAAATTATGAAATAGGACCTATGTGAAAATGTTTGAAAATGCTATAGGCTAAATTGAAGTGGCCAAATAAATAGGAGTGCAAAATAGGAGGATTTGCATGACAAACCTCCCATTTTACATGAAGTGGCCAGCCATCATGTTGTTGTAGACAAAATGTACACTTGATATCCATAATTTATGGTACAAATTGATACAAATTGATAATAGGTTAGGTAAATGTTCCATGATAATGGGTTAGGTAAATGTTTCATGATAATAGGTTAGGTAAATGTTTCATGATAAGAATTTCATGTCTTTTGTATTAAAGAATTAAATGGATGAAATATGAAGTTTTATTAAAAGAAAAAGGGGTGAAAAGAACAAAGTTTTGTCCATCTTTGTTCATCATAGCTGAAAGTTAGAGAAAAGAAAGGAGAGGAGAAAGCTCTTGAGTATTCGGTCATTAGGAGGAGGAAAATTGAAGGTAAGTTCTTGGTACCTTGCTTCTATTTTGAGGTTCATGAGTTCTTCTTGATTCTACCTTAACTCTTG
The DNA here is from genome assembly GCF_007990345.1 of Gossypium hirsutum. Lineage (NCBI taxonomy): Eukaryota > Viridiplantae > Streptophyta > Magnoliopsida > Malvales > Malvaceae > Gossypium > Gossypium hirsutum. Next base: position 56,716,770 of record NC_053424.1, read on the forward strand.
AAGTATATTTTGATTTTTAGTTGTGTTGTGAGCATTTAGTCATGAATTAAAATGAAGGAAATGGTTGTTGTTTCATGTTCTTTTGATGAAAAATGGAAGATAGGTGAAGTTGAGCCAAACAAATGAGCATGCATGTGCCTTAGATGTTCAAGGGAAAAATCAACTAACATGTTGTGCTTTAAAATGATGAAATGGAGATTATACTTAAGTAAAATCATAGATATGTGATGATTGATTGGTGATATACATGTTTAAATAACATGCATGCAAGGTATGTGTGAAAGAGTGATTTGGTAATAAATCTGCTTGGGACAGCAGCAGTAATGTGACTTTTGAAAATCACCATAAATAGTGGGAGAAGAATTAGAAGCTTAATAAATTATGTAATTAAAGCTTATTGAGTCTAGTTTCTAATGAAATAAACAAGAACATATTTTGAATTCTGTACAATGAGAAATTTGATTCGAAATGAAGGGTGGTCAGATTAGTCAAACAGTGAAACATGGGAAACTTTGAGAAAAATCTGGTATTTATTGCCTAAACAAAAAATTCTGAAAATTTTATGGATAGAAGATATATGAGTCTATTTTCAGGGAAAATTAACGGAACTTGATTTGGAGTTTCGTAGCTCCAATTATAAATAATTTAGTGACTGTTGCTCAGGAAGACAGCTTGCAGTGAAATTATGATTATGTGGTAAACATTGACAAAAATTTGTTAATGAGTTGCTTATTGTTTTCTTATAAGCTTACTATGATCTGTAGGTGTGGTTGGCCGAATATTGTAAGGGGTTAATACATAGTTTGTATTTGAATAGTTAGATTAACGTGTTAGTAATCCAATTGTAGGCGGTTCGTGTGTGGATCTCGTCAGCATATCGTCGCAAATAGGTGTGTAACTAACACCCTCTTTCTTAGTCTAGATCGGCAAAAGCCGAAAAGCCGAAATGCAGAAAACCGGTATTTTGTAGATTTGCGAGTGTGCGAATGCTCGTGCAGTAAATCAATTAATGTTTTTGATAAGCTGCAATGTTTGGACTGCAAAGTGCATGATTTCTGTGCCCTCGATATTTTTGGGCTTAATGGGCCAAAATTAGAATGATGGGCCAACGGGCCCAATTCGGTAAGAACCCTCGATAGTGATTCTGTTAGTACGTGAAAGGTAGGAATATGCATGAAAAACCCTAAAATAGATAAATTACTGAAATACCTTTAAAAGTGGAAAATTTACAGTTTTACCCCTAGGAGATAAATTACCGAAATACCCCTAGGGTTAAATTGACCTAAATGCATGTTTGACTGATGTTATTTACTGCATGCCATGTTGTTATTATCTGATGCATGGGGTTGGGATATTGACGGAGGAACTACTGAAAGTGGCTTGTCCACGTACTGGAGGCTTTGCCTCAATTTACTGTTAACTGAGCAGCAAGGCTGCAACTGTGGAGTGTTGGGCTGGGTGGGTTGAGCTCTTCCCCACATGGAGTGTATGGCTGGTACGGGTGGAGTGTAGTGGTTGGTGGGTTGAGTAGTCTCCCCAAATGGGCTTGCATATGTTTACTGATGTTGCATGTATTTTGAAATGGGCCTATGGGCCATACTGTTATCTGAATAAGGGGCTAAGGCCCAGTTTATTGTAATCTGAAAGGGCTTTGGCCCAGTACCACTGTTACCTGAATGGGCTTAGGCCCAATGGGCTTGAGCTGACTTGGGCTTTGAATGGGTTTTCCTTACACACTGAGTTTCCCCAAACTCACCCCTTTTATTTTCATCCACGCAGGAAATCCCCAACCATAGTGGGCTTGGAGCTGTGAGGGAATTCGGAGTGGCCACCCGTTCTAAAAGTTTGATTTTCTTCTGGTGAACTGGACATCCTTTTATTTACGTTTGAAGTTTTTGGGCTTTTAAATGTAATAAGGCCGCTTAATTATTTTTGATGGTTTTAATATGTATTACTAAGATAGGTAATACTTATTTTAACTGTTGAAATTGGATAGCTTTAGGGCGCATTTTCAAAAACAGCAGTTGATTTCAAAATAACACGACAACAAGCAAAGCTTCCGCAATGAAAGTATTTTCCAAAATTAATCACTTTTCCTAAAAATGACTTAATCGAATCGGTTTCCTAGAAATATCCATGACGTTAAGGTGTGGCAATGGCGGTATGTGTAACGTCCCCCTACCCGAGACCGTTGCCGGAGTCAAGCAGGAGACATTACAAAACTTATCTTAGCACTTAAACAGTTTTCATAGTAAACTATCCATCTGCGTCACGGTCGCTAAAAAAATCATATCTCAAGTTAAGAAACTCGAAATCCAATTCCGTAAATTTTCCCTGAAACTAGAATCATATATCTACTTACTAATTTTTTTCTAGAATTTTTGGTCAGGCCAATTAGTACAGTTTATTAGAAAAATTCTCCCCTGTTTCAGGATTCGGCTACTCTGACCCTTGTGCACTACGAATCAAATTTATTCCTGTACAGAAATCCAATGACTATGCCATTTGTTTCAATTAAAAATAGACTCAATAAGGAATCCATACAAATAAAGTTTGAGTCCTAATTCTTAATACACAATTTGTGGTGAATTTCAAAAGTTAGAACAGGGAATCCAGAAATTGTTCTAACCCTGTTTCACCAAAACGTAAATATCTCATAAAATACAACTCTTTTACCTATTTTGTTTCTTCCATATAAAAATAGATTCATTAAGCTTCAATTACATATTTTATTCATTATCTAATTCACTTTATACTATTTTTTGTATATTTTCAAAGTTGGACTACTGTTACTGTCCAAATCTGTTTTAGTATAAAATGTTGATAACTAAGTTTATAACATCTTCATTTCTTCTCTCTACAACATTTACCAGCAATTCCTCTTATTACTCTTCACTAACATATCAAAACATACCATACTTAAGGTTTTGGTAACATTTACAAAACATACCAAAATATCACTTAACAACTTAGATACTTTCAAAATAACCAAAAGACATCCTAGGTACAATGCCATTTTCTAAAAAGATAGAAACTTCACCAATTTGAGTTTGGGGATCGGCTTGTATGCTGAGTCCTTATACTTTCGTACCTAGCCTGCGCACGGAAACAAACCGTACGCTGAGAATACTCTCAGTGGTATTTCTATAAACAATAGCTTAATCAACTTTAAAACATGGTAATTCAAACACATTATTGCTATTATTCAATATCAATCAGTACTTTAATAACCTTTACTTTATTTACCCTTATTAACATAACTCGGATACTAACGGATACACGGATCCAACCCATACTCCGGGATAAGCACATAGTGCTTCATCGGAACAAATCTGGAACTTTAACATTATAGTACACAAAGTACTTCATCGGAACAAATCCGGAACTTTAACAGTAGTCGACACATAGTGTCTCATCGACTCAATGTCGGAATATCCCAATACTTCCAATTCCTATGACATGTCAACTATATCCGACTAGCCCGACACTATTAATAGGGTATTCAAAATCACATTCATTTCAATATGGTAAAAATACTTACCTCATTCACATTTTCATACAATATAAATATCAAATATAGCAATAACAATTAAGCTCCGTTTATAGAAATACAAACCACTATTTATCGAATTTAATCGATATCTTCGTTCACTTTCTCTTTTCCCTTCTTTGATAACGTATCCGGTGCTACGTTTGCTACTAACAATCATACAATTAAAAATCATCAATATATTAATTCATAAAACACATTTTCACTTTCTACCAAACTTTTACAAAAATTCCAATTTCGTCCTTTTTCCATTACTAATCTTTTTTTCTTTAACTTAAGCTTCATATTCTCTTTTAATCAACTCATTAACAATTTCTAACTCATAAAATTCATTATAAAACATAAATTTTGAGCTCTATTCAACTTAGTCCCTATTTAAACCTAACTTAGAAATTCCTTTAACTAATCACTTCTAACTTCAATTTCTATCAATTTAACCCATAAAACCTCAGTTTATTCAACTAAATCAATATCTAAAAATTCTCTATTTTTCTCCATTTTAACCTCATACATGTAGAACTTTGAATTAGGCATCCATAAACATAAAAATCATAAGAAAATGAGCTAAAACAACTTACCAATCAAACTTTAGGGCCTTAATCCTCAAATTTCCCTTTTTTATTTATTTCTTTCTATCTTCTTTCTTTCACGTTTGCTCTCTGTTAGTCTTTCTATCTTCTTTTTCTATTTTATCAATTTTACTTATTATACTATTATTAACCTATAATAAATATAAAACTAACATGTGTAATAGCTATAACATAAAATATCTTATAGCTATTACACATATATACCAACTATTACGCACGTTATTCAATATTAACACACACATGGCACTTAGGGTCTAATTACTAGATTAGTCCCTTTTATTTCTTTAATCTATAATTAAACTTTTATTCCTTATGCAATTTAGCCCTTTAAACTAAATTCAAGCTACTTCACTTAATTAAACACTAAATAACCATTCAACTATAATTCATAAATATTTCTAATAAATATTCATGAATAAATTTCACAGAAACAGTACTCAAGACTTAATTTTCGATACCGTAACTTTCGGTTCATTACAATTCTCTCCCCCTTAATAAATTTCATCCTCGAAATTTACCTGAAAAGAGATGGGGGTATTGAGATCTCATCGTTTCTTCCGGTTCCCACGTAGCTTCTTCAACACTGTGACTTCGCCATAGCACTTTTACTAAAGGAATACGTTTATTACGTAATTCTTTTACCTCTCGTGCTAGAATCTCAACTGGTTCTTCTTCATACGATAAGTCAGGTCGAATCTCTACATTCTCGGTCGTAATAACATGTGAAGGATCCGATCGATATGTTAGCATAGAAACATGGAAGACATCGTGTATTTTCTGTAGTTCAGGAGGTAAGGCCAATCGATACGCTACTGGTCCAATTCTCTCAATAACTTCGTAAGGCCCAATAAAACGAGGACTTAATTTTCCTTTTTGACCAAATCTTAGAATTTTCTTCCAAGGTGAAACCTTTAAAAATACTTTATCCCCGACTGAGTATTCAATATCCCGTCGTTTCAAATCTGCATATGATTTCTGTCTATCAAAAGCAGTTTTCAATCTTTCCCAAATTTTCTTAACTGTACTTTCTGTTTCTTGAACCAATTCAGGTCCAATCATCTTCTTCTCATTCAGTTCTGTCCAACATACGGGTGATCGGCATCTTCGCCCATACAAAGCCTCATACGGTGCCATCTGTATACTTGACTGGAAACTATTATTATACACAAATTCAGCTAATGAAAAATAATATTCCCAGTTAGACTCAAAATCAATCATACAGGCTCGAAGCATATCTTCTAAAATTTGTATTACTCGTTCAGATTGACCATCAGTCTGTGGATGAAAAGCTGTACTAAAATAAAGTCGAGTACCGAAAGATTCATGTAATTGCTTCCAAAACCTTGACGTAAACCTTAGATCTCTGTCAGAAATTATTGATTTTGGAATACCATGTAATCTAATGATTTCCCGAACATAAACCTCAGCAAGTTTCTTTAATGACCAATCGGTTCTCACAGCTAAGAAATGAGCTGACTTCGTAAGTCGATCAACTATTACCCAAATAGCATTCTTTTTACTTGTAGACATCGGTAATCCCGTCACAAAGTCCATCGTTATTCGATCTCATTTCCATTCAGGAAGATTGATGGGTTGAAGTAATCCTGATGGAATTTGATGTTCTGCCTTCACTCGTTGACAAGTCAAACACTTTGCCACATATTCAGTTATATCCTTTTTCATTCTCGACCACCAATACAATTCACGCAAATCACGATACATTTTCATACCTCCAGGATGAAATGCAAATGGACTATTATGAGCTTCTCGAAGAATTAACTCTTTCAACTCAGAATTATTCGGAATGCAAAGTCGATTCTGAAATCTTAGACAGCCATTTCCATCAATGCTAAAATTTTCTGTTGTACCATTCCGAATAATCTCTCTTTTCTTTAACAACTTATCATCTTCTAACTGTGCTGATCTGATTCGATCAAACATTACTGGCTTTATTCTTAATTCAGTCAAAAGGCTTCCATCTTCAGTGATACTAAGTTGTGCAAACATTGCTCGTAATTCAATCGCAGCTTTTCTACTCAGTGCATCGGCTACTACATTAGCCTTCCCTGGATGATAGTCTATGACACAATCATAGTCTTTTAGAAGCTCTATCCAACGCCTTTGTCTCAGATTCAATTCTTTTTGCGAAAGCAGATACTTCAAACTTTTATGATCCGTATAAACATAGCACTTTTCACCATAAAGATAGTGCCTCCAAATCTTTAAGGCAAAAATTACAGCTGCTAATTCTAAATCATGAGTTGGATAGTTGCGTTCATGCGGTTTCAGTTGCCGTGAAGCATAAGCAATGACTTTCCCATTCTGCATCAGTACACATCCCAGTCCACTCAATGAAGCATCACTGTACACTACAAAATCTCTTTCTGATTCTGGTAAAGTCAATACCGGTGCCTCTGTTAACATTCGTTTCAATGCTTCAAAACTTTTCTGACATTGCTCATTCCAAACAAATGGAATATTCTTCTGTAGTAGCTTGGTCATCGGTAAGGCTATCTTTGAAAATCCGTTGACGAATCTTCGATAGTAACCAGCCAATCCAAGAAAACTTCGTACCTCTGATACATTCTTAGGAACTTTCCACTGAATAACTGCTTCAATCTTCTTTGGATCCACTCTAATTCCATCCACTGATACGACATGACCAAGAAACACAACTTCTGATAACCAGAATTCACACTTGCTCAATTTTCCGTACAATTGCTTTTCTCGTAGTATTTGCAAAACAATTTGGAGATGTTGCTCATGATCTTTTTCTGACTTGGAATACACCAAAATATCATCGATAAAAACTACTACGAACTGATCCAAGTATGGCGAAAAATCCGATTCATAAGATCTATAAAAGCAGCAGGGGCATTTGTCAGTCCAAATGGCATCACTAAAAATTCATAATGCCCATACCTCGTGCAGAATGCTGTCTTCAATATGTCGCACTCTTTTACTTTCAACTGATAGTATCCTGACCTCAGATCAATCTTTGAAAATACGGAAGCTCCTTTCAGTTGATCAAACAAATCATCTATTCGAGGAAGTGGATACTTGTTCTTGACAGTCACTTTGTTGAGTTGTCGATAATCAATGCACAACCGCATCGACCCATCTTTCTTCTTAACAAATAACATTGGAGCTCCCCATGGTAATGTACTAGGTCGTATAAAACCTCTGTCCAATAAGTCTTGCAACTGTACTTTTAATTCCTTTAGCTCAGTAGGTGCCATACGATACGGAGGTATGGATACCGGATCTGTACCTGGGTAGACTTCAATTACAAATTCTACCTCTCGATCAGGGGGTAATCCAGGTAATTCCTCAGGGAATACATCAGAAAATTCACATACAGTCTGAATTTTACTACACTAACTTTCAACTGAATCCGAATTAATCACATATGCTAAGAAAGCATTACAACCTCGATGAAGAAGCTTGCTAGCTTTAATGGCCGAAACAATACGAATTGATCCACTAGTCCGAATACCATTTACTTCAATTCTATCTTCACTTTCATTCTGAACAATAAACTTCTTCTTATAACAGTCTAAAATCACTCCATGTTCTGATAACCAGTCCATTCCCAAAATAACATCAAAGTCACCAAATGGCATAATCAACAGATCAACAAGGAATAGTCTATCTTGAATCATTAACGAACATCTTCGACATATATGGTTCACTAAAGTAGTTTGTCCCAGTGGACTAGACACTTCTATCATAACTTTAGACAATTCAAACTCTAATTTTTTTTGTCTCAACTACTTTCGTATTAACATATGAATGTGATGACCCAGGGTCTATTAAAGCATAAACGGGTGTTGAATTCAATAAGAATATACCTGTCACCATATCGTGAGCATCTTTCTCTTCTCGAGTGCTCACAACATAAGCTCGAGCTGGAGCTCTAGCTTTAGATTGTTGTGTAGCACTCTCACTAGTTCTTCTAGTACCACCTCTAGCAAACGAACTACTTCGGCCTGATCCCCGGCCTCTGGAAGCAAATTCAGATCTTTGCACTATTTTCGGTGTTGTTCCAGATATCTTTGGGCAATCTTTAATAAAGTGATCGGTAGCTCCACAACGGAAACAACCTCCAGTCAACTTTCTACATTCCTCTTTGTGTCGGTTTCCACAATGCTCACATATTGGAATTTCAGTATTCTAAACTGGACTTCGGATACTGCTAGTAGACACAGTAGTTTGTCTTTGCCGACCTCGATCACTCATTTCCGATCGAGAACTAAATCTCCAATTACCTCGTGATTCCTTTGACCGCTTAGGCTGCGGACTTGAACTAACCATTCTGGGACGTTTTTTAGTCGAACGAGCAACTTCAGACTTTTTATCCCTTCCGAGAATTTGTTCAATCATCTTAGCTCTTTCCATTAAATCCGCAAACTCAGTGATTCTAAGAGGCATCAACTGTAGTCTAAATTCATCACGTAATCCTCTTAAAAATCTTTTACATCGGTCGGCTTCAGTCGGTACAAACTCAGTGGTATATCTGCTCAATCTCAGAAATTCTCGTTCATAATCCACTATGAGCATCTCACCTTGTTTCAGTGTTTAGAACTCTTGTCTTTTGTCCTCTATGTACATTTCTCCCAAATACTTCTTTTGAAACTCTTTTTGAAAGAAGTCCCAACTTATTTGTTCCTCAAGTACATTCTGAATCACTGATTCCCACCATACTAAAGCTTCCTCTTGCAGTAATGGGTCAACACACACTAAGCTTTCTTGTGGTGTACATTCAAGTTGCTTCAGAACTCTCTTTGTAGTCTTTAACCAATTTTCAGCAGTAGTCGAATCAATTCCCTTTGCACCCAAAAATTCTGTAGCTCCATATTTTCTCAATTCTTTAATTGGAGCTCTTCGGGTAATAGGGATAGAGGACGTAGCAGGCATAGTTCTTACCACTTTTTGAAGGGCATCGACGATTATTCTAAAGACTTCAGTATTATCACTTCCAACATTTGGTTGATTTCCTACTGGATTCACACTTGGAGTTGCAGACTCCGATTCATTCACATTATACGATTCATCATCCTCACTATACATCTCTTGATCAGTATCCTCAATGCTTTTATCAGACATTCTTAATGCTATAAAACAAAAATATTCAATAAACATATCAGCATCCAATCCCAACTCAAATTTGACTCAGTAATGGCATGTACCTCTAGATTCACATTGACATTCAATTTAGTCCTAGAACCGACTAAACCTAATTAGCTCTGATACCAATCAATATTTAAAAATTCTCTATTTTTCTCCATTTTAACCTCATACATGTAGAACTTTGAATTAGGCATCCATAAACATAAAAATCATAAGAAAATGAGCTAAAACAACTTACTAATCAAACTTTAGGGCCTTAATCCTCAAATTTCCCTTTTTTCTTTCTTTCTTTCTTTCTTTCTTCTTTCTTTCACGTTTGCTCTCTGTTAGTCTTTCTATCTTTTTTTTCTATTTTATCAATTTTACTTATTATACTATTATTAACCTATAATAAATATAAAACTAACATGTGTAATAGCTATAACATAAAATATCTTATAGCTATTACACATATATACCAACTATTACACACGTTATTCAATATTAACATACACATGGCAGTTAGGGTCTAATTACTAGATTAGTCCCTTTTATTTCTTTAATCTATAATTAAACTTTTATTCCTTATGCAATTTAGCCCTTTAAACTAAATTCAAGCTACTTCACTTAATTAAACACTAAATAACCATTCAACTATAATTCATAAATATTTCTAATAAATATTCATGAATAAATTTCACAGAAACAGTACTCAAGACTCAATTCCCGATACCGTAACTTTCGGTTCATTACAGTATGCATGTCTAGGATTGGATCCGAAGGGAGCTTGGTACTTAAGTAGTCCGATGGACTCACCACCTCTTTTCCGGTTTCCTACCTGGTGCACAGCTTCCATTCACTTTAACCCTTAATGAATTAATCTTTTGAACATCAAGTACGATTTTCTGGACTTAGAATGGATTTTTTTTACGTTTTTGATGTGGCATGCCAGATCCGGCCATAACTTCTGGGCCGGGTTTGAGGTGTTACACAAATAAATGTGTTTTGAATTGAATTATTATTGTTTATATACTCTTGAACAATGATGAATGATTATATGAGTTGAGTATGAGATATCCGAGAAAGTATCGACAAAGTTTCAGCATCCAAAAAGTCCTGTACGAACCATAGGAATAGTTAGGATACATATGTCATGACATAGGATCCGATATGTGTTTTTGTGTAAGACCACATATGGGACGTTGACATCAACTTATGATTTATGTGTAAGACCATGTCTGGGACATCGGCATCGTATTTGATTTCGTGTAAGACCCTGTCTGGGATAGTGACATCGATATTTGATTACATGTAAGACCAAGTCTGGGATGTTGGCATTGTACGAGTTTTTCGAGCTATCCGAGTATCTTTATAGATTCTAAACGGTTCAATAGGCATTCTGAGAAAATGAATGACTATGTGAATGTCTATCCGATTCAGGTACATTTGATTTGTATACCATGTTTGAGAATGAAAGGTTACATGTACCTTTGTGAACATATTATATAAGTATGAGTTGCTATGAGAATGAGATTTGATATATATATGTGAATCTTGATCAAATGAACTATATGAGACATATGGTTATATGAGTGTATTTTGTCTTGAGTTATATGAATGAATTGATCTAGATTTATGTTATGTGTTAAGTCAAATTGTATATGGCTTACTAAGCTTTTGAAAGCTTCCTTTGTGTGTGTTTTCAATAATATCTTATAGATATCGAAGCTATCGAAAGCTCGGGGATCAATGAGGATCATCACCACATTATCGAACCTTATTTTGGTACCTTTTGAAGTTGTGTATATTGAAGTATGGCATGTATAGGCTAGAAGTTTGTGAATATGTTTTGTAATGTGTATATCTAGCCATGAGATATGGCTTGGTTATGGATGTGATTATGAATGAATTTTGGTATATGTTTTGTGTTAAAAAATGATATGTTTTGATGCACTCTTGAATGACCAAGTGAATTGGTCAATTTGGTAAGTTTTGGTATGTGCCTATTTTAGAATTTGGTAATATTTTAGCATGAGAATGAATGAGGTAAATTGAGATTATGAATCATATATTTTGACATGATTTGGTATGGGTTACAAGCCTGAAATTGATGATAATGATATGTCAAGAATGTTGTAAGTTTTGGTTGTGAATTGGTTGAAAATTTTGTACAAAATGAATTGGTTTTGATGCTTGTAGGGAGGACCCTTATAGGGTGGCATTATGGCCTTGCAAATGGCCTATTTTTTCCCACATGGGTAGGGACACGGGCGTGTGTCTCAGCCGTGTTACTCGAAGGCCATTTTGAAATGAGCCTGGGCAGACCATACGGACGCACACATGGGCGTGTGGCCGTGTGGCCAAGTTAGTTTCAAACACAAGCTAGACATACGGGCATCAGACTAGCCGTGTGACCTAAGTCAGTAGCCTCCCTAATTTTCACATGGCCTGGCACATGGGTGTGTCTTGTGGCCGTGTTGAAAAGTCAATATGTATGCCCTGTTTTACCACAGCCTAGACACACGAGTGTGTCTAATGCCGTGTGAGGCACACGGCCTGCTCACATGGGCGTCTGACCTTTATAACTTTGAAAAATGTTTAAGTTTTGAAAAATTTTGTATGAGCTCGGTTTAGTCCCGAACCCTTTCTAAAGCATATTTAAGGTCTCGTTGACCTACGTAAGGGACTATCTAATGATGTTGTGACTTTGATGCTATGTTGATTATGAAATGAACGTGAATTATTCAGATATGTCTGGTAATGCCTCTTAACCCTAGTCCGGTGTTAGATACGGGTTAAAGGTGTTACATTTGGTTGGTATCAGAGCTATGGTTTAGTCGATTCTAGGACTAACGTAGCATATGTAAGTCTTGCTATACATGTCATATTTAGAACCGCGATAGTGTGATGAATCCTGACAATGAAAATGTACTTTTATATAGTAAATGGATCCCGAACGAGTTGTAGCTGATGATGTCAGGAGTAATGCGCCTGCTCTCGCTCAAGGGACAACGCCATCCAAATCTAGACCTACTACGAGTAGCTTCGAGGGAGAGGCTAAGCAAGCCTTTTACCAAATGATGAACGATTGGTTCACACAATATATTAGAACCAATCCGGCTGTGCCATAACCTTTATCCCCGTCTAATCTTCCACAAGTCCCTATTATGCCACAAGCTAATCCGATTCAGTTGAATAATCCTTCAGTCGATAAAATTAGAAAATATAGGGCCGAAAAATTCCGTGCTACTACTAATAATGATGTTGAGAGAGTTGAATTCTGGTTAGAGAATACGATACGAGTATTCGGTGAATTGTCATTAACTCCGGATGAATACCTTAAATTAGCTATGTCACTTCTGAGAGATACAACATATCATTGGTGGAAGACACTGATATCTGTGGTTCTGAATGAACGAGTCATTTGGGATTTCTTCCAAGCTAAATTCTGGAAGAAATATATCAGTCAGAGATTCATTGATCAGAAACACAAAGAGTTTCTTGAATTAAAACAAGGCCGTATGTCTGTTACAGAATACGAGCGAGAATTTGTGAGACTAAGTCAGTATGCACAAGAATGTGTTTAAACTGAAGCAATCATGTGCAAGAGATTCGAGGATGGTTTGAATGAAGTTATCCGTTTGTTAGTTAGGATTTTAGAAATAAAAGAATTTATAGTGCTTGTTGAACGAGCATGTAAAGCTGAAGAGCTCAAGAAAGAGTAAAGAAAAGCTGATTCAGAAGCTAGAGATTGAGAAAGAGATCTGCAAGAACACCATTTCAGTTTGTGTCAAAGAAATTCCGAGATGATTATAGTCGTTCAAAGGCTAATGTGGGGCATTTGAGTAGAAATCGTGTTAGATCGCATCCTAGCTTTAAAGCTCCAACTACTTCTATTGCAGGTGTTGGAAATGTCCGATTCGATCGACTCGAGTGTAGACATTGTGGTAAAAGACATCCGAGAAGTTGTAGATTGAATGACCGAGCTTGCTTTAAATGTGGATCTTTAGATCATTTTATCCACACTGTTGTTTGATCCGAGGCTAGAGCACCTACTAGAGCCTATGTCATTCGTGCTCGTAAGGAAGCTTCGTCTCCTGATATTATAACTAGTACTTTCATACTTTATGATACTTCTGTGATTGCATTGAAAAATCTTGGATCAACGCATTCTTATATATGCATGAACTTAGTGAACAGTAAGACTTTACCTGTAGAGTCTACTGAATTCATGATTAGAGTATCGAACCCCCTAGGTAAAAGTGTCTTAGTTGACAAGGTGTGCACGAATTGTCTGTTAATGTTACGAGACATTTGTTTTCCGGCTGATTTGATGTTATTACCCTTTAATGAGTTTGATATAATTCTAGGTATGGATTGGTTAACTTCGCATGATGCAATTGTGAACTGCAAACGGAAGACTATTGATTTGAGATACAAGAATGATGAAATAGTTTGAATTGAATCTAATGATTTGAATGGGTTGCCGGCTATGATATCTTCAATGAAAGCTTAGAGTTTTGTGAGAAAGTGTTGTGAAGCTTACTTTGCTTATGTGATTGATTCGAAAGTATCTGAAAAGAAAGTTGAATTAGTGCCTGTTGTCTGTGAATTCCCTTATGTGTTTCCTGAAGAACTTCTGAGATTGCCTCCAATTCGAAAAGTTGAATTTCACATTGAGTTAATACCTGGAGCTACTCTGATTTCAGTATCTCCGTACAGAATGGCTCTGACTGAGTTAAAAGAATTAAAGTCTCAGTTGCAAGAGTTGACCGATAGAGGATTTGCATGACTGAGTTTCTCACCTTGGGGTGCTCCTGTTCTGTTTGTGAAAAACAAAGATGGTACGATGAGAATGTGCATTGATTATCGTCAGTTGAACAAAGTGACTATCAAGAACAAATATCCTCTGCCCAGAATTGATGATTTGTTTGATCAGTTGAAAGGAGCAACAATATTTTCGAAGAGAGATCTCACATCGGGTTATTATCAGTTGAGAGTAAAAGATTCAGATATTTCCAAAACTACTTTTTGAATTAGGTACGGACACTATGAGTTCTTAGTTATGCCTTTCAGATTAACGAATACACCTGCTGTTTTTATGGATTTGATGAACAGAATTTTCAGACCGTATTTAAATCGATTTGTTGTTGTATTCATTTATGACATTTTGATTTATTCGCGTAATGAAAGTGAACATGCGAAACATCTGAGAATCGTCTTACAGACTTTGCGTGATAAGCAGTTGTATGCAAAGTTTAGTAAATATGAGTTCTGGTTATGTGAAGTTAGATTTCTGGGACATATTGTGTCAGCATCAGTTATCCGAGTTGATCCGAGCAAGATTTCAGCTATTTTGGATTGGAAGCCTCCAAGAAATGTTTCTGAAGTCCGCAATTTTTTGGGACTTGCTGGTTATTATAGACGATTTGTAAAAGGCTTTTCAATGATTGCTACTCCGTTGAAGAAACTGCTTCAGAAAGATGTGAAATTTGAATGGTCTGAAAAGTGACAATCTTTGATCAGTAAAAAGTTCTATTGACTGAAGCTCCGGTGTTAGTACAACCAGAATCAGGTAAAGAATTTGTGATTTACAGTGATGCTTCATTGAACGGATTAGGTTGAATTTTGATGCAAGAAGGCAAACTCATAGCTTATGCCTTGAGACAGTTAAAGTTGTACGAAAAGAACTATCCGACGCACGATCTGGAATTGGCGGCTATTGTGTTTGCTTTGAAGATTTGGCACCACTATCCATTTGGTGGGAAATGTCATGTATATTCAGATTATAAGAGTTTGAAATATCTGATGACTCAGAAAGATTTGAATCTGCGACAGAGAAGATGGATAGAACTGTTAAAAGACTATGAGCTTGTTATTGATTATCATCCAGGAAAAGCAAATGTTGTTGCTGATACTTTGAGTCGAAAGTCACTGTTTGCATTATGTGCTATGAATGTTCAGTTGTGTATATCTGATGATGATTCAATTTTATCCGAATTGAAAGCGAGACCGTTGTTTTTACAAAAAATTATTGATGCTCAGAAAGTTGATAATGAGATAATAGCAAAACGAGCTCAGTGTGAATTAAATTTTGATTCAGAATTTAGAGTTGATGATAATAATTGTTTGAGATTCCGAGATCAGATTTGTGTTCCGAGAAGTTAAGAGTTAATTCAAATGATTTTGAATAAAGCTCACAATAGTCGATTATCTATACATCCGGGTAGTATGAAAATGTATAATGATTTGAAATAGCATTACTAGTGGTCTGGAATGAAAATAGATATCTCTGATTTTGTTTCAAAATGTTTGATCTGTCAGTAAGTTAAAGCTGAACATCAAGTGCCATCCAGTTTGTTACAACCAAATATGATTCCGGAATGGAAATGTGATAGAGTGACGATGGATTTTGTTTCAGGTTTGCCCCTATCTCCACGAAAGAAAGATGCTATCTGGGTTGTGGTTGACCGATTGACGAAATCAGCTCATTTTATTCTGGTACGATCTGATTACTCGCTTGATAAATTAGCTGAGTTATACATTTATGATATTGTGAGATTACACGGTGTGCCATTATCTATTATGTCAGATAGAGATCCGAGATTCACTTTACGATTTTGGAAGAAACTACAAGAGACATTAGGTACGAAATTGCATTTCAGTACTGCTTTTCACCCGCATACGGATGGTCAATCCGAGTGAATTATCCAGATACTCGAAGATATTTAAGATGTTGTATTCTTGAGTTTGAAGGTACGTGGGAACAGTATTTGCCATTGATTGTATTTGTTTATAATAATAGTTTTCAATCGAGCATTAAAATGGCACCGTACGAAGCTTTATATGGTAGAAAATTTCGTACACCTTTGTATTAGATTGAACTCAGTGAAAATAAGTTTCACGAGGTTGATTTGATAAAAGAAACTGAACAGAAGGTAAAAGTGATTCGTAAAAGCTTAAAAGTAACGTCCGATCGACAAAAATTGTACGCTGATTTGAAAAGAAAAGACATTAAATTCGAGATCAGTGATAAGGTATTTTTGAAAATATCTTTGTGGAAGAAAGTACTCCAATTTGGCAGGAAAGGCAAATTGAGTCCGAGGTTCATCGGAATGTATGAGATTATCGAGTGTATCAGGCCGGTTGCTTATAGACTGTTGTTGCCATTAGAATTGGAAAAGATTCATAATGTGTTTCATGTATCGATGCTTATACGATACAAATCTGATCCCTAGCATGCGATTTCTCCGTTCGAGATTGAGATTTAGCCCGATATGACCTATGAAGAAGAACCGATTCGTATCTTGACTCATGAGGTTAAAGAACTGTGAAATAAGAAAATTTCGTTAGTAAAAGTACTATGGCATCGACACGGTGTTGAAAAGGCTACGTGGGAGCCTGAAGATGTTATAAGACAACAATATCCGAATATGTTCAACGGTAAGATTTTCGAGGACAAAAATCCTTAAGGGGGAGAGTTGTAACAGCTTCGTTTAGACCCTACTCGAAACAGTGGTTTCAGGACCAAAAATATGAGTCAGAAAAATATTTTAATATTATTTTTCGTACTTATTATATGTGAATTAGTATGTGTAAAAATTTTGTATGAAAATTTAATCGTTTGTGTGCTCAATTTGATAAAAGGACTTAATCGTATAAATTGTAAAAGTTGCATGCTATATGTTGAATGTACCTATTTGTTATGGCTTATTAAAGCAAAGGTCCTTATATTGATATTTGACCATTGGAAGTATGAGTGGACATTAATGGCCTTAATTAATATGAATTATATGTTTAATTACAAAGGGTAAATAAGTAAATGATGAAATAAACATATTATAATTAAAACAAAGTACGAAATTAGGCCATTAACATCTTATATTGTCGAAAATATAAAGAAATAAGAAAGAAAAAGACTAAGCTAGGGTTCGGCCTTGTCATCTTTGATTAAGGCATGGTTTTGTTTGGTTTTTGATAATTTCTATGTTTTTGTGATCGTTGCACTGTATTCTATCAAGCCCATGTCTGAATTTTAGAAATTGTTGATGATTTTGAGTTGAGCCATTTATGAAGTTTGATGATAGTAAATGAAAGATATGTATTGGGTTAACATGTTTTGTCTTTGAATTTTTGATGAATTTGAGTTACTTGTGCTAAATTATAAAAATGAGATTTTGAGGACTAAAATGTAAAATAAATGAAATATATGGACTTATATAAACTTCACGAAAATTTGGCTAAGCATGTGTAAAAGGAAATTTTGGTGTATTTTGTGATTTTATGAATTAGGGACTAAAATGTTAAAATGTGAAAATGTGAGGGCTAATTTAAAAAATTCCCAATATATATATGGATTGAATTGAATGATTTGGTGAATAAAAGAGTTAAATTTGAATATGTTTAGATCAAGTACAAAAGAAAATGGAATTAGATCAGGGAAAGTCGAAAGTCGTCGAGTAGTCAATTTCGTTCGTTAGAATCAGTACGAGGTAAGTCAATATAAGAATAAATGTTTTTTGAATTGAATTATTATTGTTTATATACTCTTGAACAATGATGAATGATTATACGAGTTGAGTATGAGATATCTAAGAAAGTATAGACAAAGTTTCGACGTCCGAAAAGTCTCGTACGATCCATAAGAATAGTTAGGATACATATGTCATGACATAGGATCCGATATGTGTTTTCGTTTAAGACCACGTCTGGGACGTTGGCATCGACTTATGATTTACGTTTAAGACCATGTCTGGGACATTGGAATTGTATTTGATTTCGTGTAAAACCCTATCTGGGACAGTGACATTGATATTCGATTACATGTAAGACCATGTCTAGGACGTTGGCATTGTACCATTTTTTCGAGCTATCTGAGTATCCTTATTGATTCTGAACGGTTCAAAGGGCATTCTGAGAAAATGAATGACTATGTGAATGTATATCTGATTTAGGTACGTTTGATTTGTATACCATGTTTGAGAATGAAAGGTAAGTACATGTACCTTTGTGAACATATGATATAAGTATGAGTTGCTATGAGAATGGGATTTGATATATATATATGTGAATCTTGATCAAATGAACTATATGAGACATATGGTTATGTGAATGTGTTTTGCCTTGAGTTATATGAATGAATTGATCTAGATTGATGTTATGTGTTAAGTTTATTTGTATATAGCTTACTAAGTTTTTGATAGATTACTTTGTGTGTGTTTTCAATAATGTTTTATAGATATCGAAGCTATCAGAAGCTTGGGGATCATCGAGGATCATCACCACACTATCGAACATTGTTTTGGTACCTTTTGAAATTGTATATATTGAAGTATTTTGGGAATATGTTTTGTAATATGTATATCTAGCCATGTGATATGGCTTCGTTATGGATGTGATTATGAATGAATTTTGGTATATGTTTTGTGTTAAAAAATGGTATGATTTGATGGGCTCTTGAATGGCCAAGTGAATTGGTCAATTTGGTAAGTTTTGGTATGTGCCTATTTTGAAATTTGGTAATATTTTAGCATGAGAATGAATGAGGTAAATTGAGATTATAAATCATATATTTTGGCATGATTTGGTATGGATTACAAGCCTGAAATTGATGATAATGATATGTCATGAATTTTGTAAGTTTTGGTTGTGAATTGGTTGAAAATTTTGTACAAAATGAATTGGTTTTGATGCTTGTAGGGAGGACCCTTATAGGGTGGCATTATGGCCTTGTAAATGGTCTTTTTTTGCCCACACGAGCAGGGACACGGGCATGTGTCTCAGCCATGCTGCTCGAAGGCCATTTCGAAATGAGCCTGGGCAGACCATACGGTTGCACACACGGGTTTGTGCTAGGCCGTGTGGCCAAGTCAGTTTCGAACACGGGCTAGACACACGAGCGTGTGATTGGCAATGTGACCCAAGTCAGTAGCCTCCCTAATTTTCACACGGCCTGGCACACAGGCATGTCTTGTGGCCGTGTAGACTAGTCGGTATATATGCCCTGTTTTGCCAAGGCCTAGACACACGGGCGTGTCTGATGTTGTGTGAGGCACCCGGCCTGCTCACACGGGTGTGTAACCTTTATAGCTTTGAAGAAATGTTTATGTTTCGAAAAATTTTGTATGAGCTCAGTTTAGTCCCGACCCCTTTCTAAAGCATATTTAAGGTCTCGTTGACTTACGTAAGGGACTCTCTAATGATGTTGTGACTTTGACGCTATGTTGATTATGAAATGAATGCAAATTGTTCAGATATGTCCGGTAATGCCTCTTAACCCAAGTTTGGCGACGGATACAGGTTGGGGGTGTTACAATTCTCACACTAAAGAACCTTACAACCCTAAAATCAAAATCATAACCAAACAAATATATGTTCAACATTTTTATTTGTTTATTTGGCTTTCCATATGTGTAATATTAGCGAAATGTGCAAATTTTCAATATTAAAAATTGATGTGATTTCCTGAGACTCGAAAAGTTTGAAAAATGGCTTGTAGGAAGAATTGTCTTGAATAGGTTCAAATGATGGTGGAAATCGCGAGCCGAAGCACTTGAATGTTTGATGGAACCGGAGTTATAATCGAACTCGACCTTTGTAAATTTGACAAACACTCAAACGTTGGTATAATGAAGTCGCCACACTTTGGGTTGGATAAGGAAGTGATAAGACAGGGTTGAATGCCACAAACTCGAAGAAAGTTTGATAAGTTCAAAGACGTTCGGTTAAGAATCGAGAGAGAAATAATTCTTACAAAAATAAGTCTCTGCATTAAAATGGTCTAACCAAAAAGCTCAAGTACATAGCTATTTATAGAATCTTAAATGACTTATGGAATTCAACATCTAATGGTGTTCACACACACCATAAACATGCTCATACTTAACATAAAGAGGTTTACAAGAGTCATTAAAAAAGGTTCTTGAACTTGATAGATGCATGCACGGCCGAAATTAATGTTTTTCACCCCCTTGGACGTGCATGAACACTTAACCCTTAAGAAAGTGTTGATTCATCTTGAGCAACTAAAAGGCTTCTAAAATCCATGCACATGCATTAAGTTGAAAATTTCTTCATACACTTCATTGAATGGTCGAACTTATGGGGCACATTTCCCTTGATTGTTCATGGATTCCTCCTCACTAAGCAAGTTGAAAACACGAACTTTGCACACCATATGATGAGTTAAAAATGAATCAGCCTTAAAAGCTTGAATCTTGATAATTCTAGATGGTTCTTTGATGCATGCATTCGAAAATGAATGGTCATCCTAGGCCCATACGAATAGACACCTGCACCATATATAAATAGTCATCAAATGCTTGCAAAATTCATTCCAACATTCGACTAAAGCAGCTAGCAAAAAAATTAGTCACTTGACTCTTGACTCACTTGCATAGAAACATAGATATACTCTACCATGAATGCAAGCACACAGACAACATACTTTTAGACAAATGACTCAAAACGCATATATAACAAGACTATGATTAAAAGTAACATTATAACATTACTTCACATGCATGTATTTAGGAACATATGACACAATCTCATACATAAACATATAATAACATATCAAACACTTAAACATATAATGCATGATAAAATTTGTGGATAAAAAAAACAATATCTAGCACGTTAGAACAACAAAACATGAAAATAACAAACAAAACATTCATTTGAAGAATTTCATTTTAGTTTTGGGTCCGTCGCGCTTGGGCCAATCTCGAGCTTTTCTTGTCAAGTCACATGATATGACCAGAATTACATAAAAAAATGGCATATAATCCAATTTTTTATTTATAATTTGTCTAACACCCCTTAGAGGGTAGAATTCATCAATAATTTCTTCATTCCAAAGTAGATGCATAGACAATGGGGAAGCAATTCATCATCACTTGAATGATATTCAGTGGTAGTTGAGCATATCATTAAGGGTATTTTCTAGGAAATCCTATCGGAGTCTATTAAAAGTCTTCTTAAGATCCACTTTGATAACCATCCACCTCATACAATTTTTGCAAGTCCACATAGTATGAACAACTTTGGGAAATGATAATATTATCTAGAACATTCTACATTGCTATACAAAGCTAACTTGATTAGGTAGAATGAGTTTGGGTATTACTTTCATTTGTCTATTCACAATCACTTTGGTGATCATTTTATGAAGAACAATGTTGTAAAAATGGAACTTAAAAACAAGAGGATGCTGCTTGAGGCATGATTAGAATTGTCCTTAAGGATATTTCGTGGATTCACGTCTCCCTTAAAATTCAACAAGCATTGTTTTTAACCAAAGGAAAATAGGTAACATGAAGAATTTATTAATTAAATACTTAACTAAATGAAGGAGAAAGAGGAAGCTTGGAAAGAAAATAGTGTAGAAAGAGGAGAGGAGAGGTTCACAACTTTAGTGATTTAAATGTGTTAAAAATAATCAACTAAATACTCAACTAGAAAAGGAATGAGGAAGAAGCGTGGAAACTAGAGAGTGTCAAAAGATAAGAGAAGTGATTCACAACTTTAGTGATTTGGAAGTGCAATCAAATACCATGCATGCTTAAAATGGAAAATTATGAATGTAAATCTGATTCTAATTCTACTGAGAAAGTTAAGGAGTTTCGAATAACCTTGTTTGACTAAAATGATAAATTAAAAATTATAAAAATAAACTAAACTTGAAAAGAAAACCCAAACTTAAGCCTAGTATCATGCATATGGGGAATCTGCCTATTTAAACTAAGTTGCGAGCTCAATTTTCGTGCGTGTTTTCCCATCTTTTATTTGGGTTCTCATAGGCCCTATTTTGTTGGGGTCTAATGCCTTTAGTGTAGAGATATCGTCTATGTACTTGTAACTTTTCAAACCAATTAGTTTAATAAAATTTCCATTGTTATCATTAATATTTTTGAATAATGTCCTCAATGATTTTTGCACGCAAAGCAAAATAAAAAACAATATTAGCTCATTAATTATCTAATGTTTAACTAATACTAGGCTACATAATGTGGTCAAATAATAATGCGAGAATACAACTTATATTAGTATATAATCTAAATGGTCTTTAATCTAATCAAATTGAGAAAACTGATTAAAATACTATCATGTCATCTATTAAATCTAATTGGGGAGATACCTTGCATTGGGTATCGAAGTGGATGACTCCCAAAAGATAGAGAAATAGATGTGATTGATTAGACTGATAATAAATCAGACAGGTCCCAAGTAGAATAAATCCTAGATCTGTTTATGGAATTATTCACTTGTGACATTCATAATGCAACTCACCTCAATCCTGAGTAATTGACAGACTATGTGTGCATGAGTCACATACTTTGATGTATTAAAAGTCTGAGTTCAATTGGTAATAGAGCCAAAAGTGTTGGGATCTAGTGCCCTTCATATAGTGATTCTGTCTATGTACTTGTAATTTTTCGAACAAATTGGTATAATAAAATATCCATCAAAATAATTAATATCTTTTTTATATTATCCTCAATGGTTTTTGCATGTGAAACAAAATGAAAGTAAATATTGGTTCATTGATTATCTAACATTTAATCTAATATTAATCAACATTTTGTGGTTGGATTGTAACGCAAAAAAACTTATACTAGTAGATAATTTAAACATGTCCTTAGTCTAATCAGAATTGAAAATTTTGATTGAAAGACTAATATGTCATTTATCAACTACAAATGGGGAGATACCTTGTCTTGGTTATCGAAAGGGATGAATTCTAGAATATAGAGATATAGATCTTGTTGATTAGACTAACAGTATATCGAGCATGACCCAAATAGAATAGATCCTAGACCTGTTTATGAATTTATTCACTTGTGATGTTCATAATGTGGCATACCTTAATCTTGAGTGGATGATGGACTATGTATGTGTGACTCATATACTTTGATGCAGATGAAAGCCTCAGTTTAAATAGATAAGGAACCAAAAGGTAGTGCATTGGGTATACAACTTCTACATGACATAGCATCATTCCAAAACAGTGGAATTCATAGCCCCAAAAATGGTAAATGATATTCTTTCATTGGCATTACATGTAATGGCCTGAAAGTCAATAGTGTCAGAAAGTACGGTTTCAGGACCCCATGTTTGAAAATCAAGGCGATAAGCATTTTTGTTACATATTTATGGAGTTATAGTAGAAATAAATTGAAAATTTGAATAGGTATGTTTATTGAATTAGTGATTAATTAAGGTGCAGGGACTAACTTTCAAAAGTAGTAAAAGTTCAATTGATAGTGAATCTTTAACAAGAGTTCGGTCAAGGGGCTTATGTGGTAATTAAACCACTATAATTTTGATAGTGGACGGTGATGGCTAGTGGGTAATGTTTTAAATTATAAGGTTTTATTATATAAAATTTTAATAAGTAAATAACTTAAGGAATATGTTAGTATAATGGAAAAAAGGAGAAATTATTTTTCTCTTCTTTAAAAGAGAAGTCATTTTCCTCTTCTTTATCTTCATGTAAGAACTGAAAACACCTTAAGAGAGTTGAGGCATTCGACCTTTAAGGGTTTCAAATTTTAAAACTTCAATTGGTTAGTTCAATTTAGTCATTTTCTAGTAATTTTTATGTTTTTAGAATCCCAAGAGCTTAAGCTAGTTGACCCATGTATTAATTATTGAAACTGTTGAAGTTTTAGAATGATACCATTGTTTAATCTTTAAAGTTCTAGATTCCAAATGGATAGATTTTAAGCTTAGATTTGAATAAGGGCTAAATTGTGAAATGAATTGATAGTTTGTTCAATAGGGATGGAAATGAACAAATTCTAAAATCTATGGTAGAAATGAGAATTGGAGGTCTTAAAGGACTCTAGTGAAATCAACTTACAAATTAGAGTTATAAATTCAAAGTTATGTTAGTCTCGATTTTAGGGACTAAATTGAATAAAATACAACATCGTTTAAATTAGTAATTGAATGTGAATTTGTTTTTATATTGATGATTTGGTATGTTTATGTTAATCCATAGCTGAAGTCAACCAGAATTCTCAAAAAATGGAAAGTAAAAGACAAAGTCATCGACGAATAGCTTGGAGTTATAGTTTGTGTTTCTATAATCCGAACTACTTTGATTTGTTGCATCATGAATTATTTTGCATGGTGAGATCATAAGGTGAGTCATTTTGATAAAAAAGAATTGGATTGATTTTAATTGAATCGATTGATATAAATGATGTCCATACTAAATACATGTGAAAATGTTGTATATTGATATAAATGTGAAATTAAACTTATATTGTGATGAGTTATGTTGCCAGATGCATAAATCAATGATTTGATGATGAGATTATGATATATATTGAGATATTGGCATATAAATGAAATTGAGAAATGGTTACCCTATTAATTATTAGGGTAGTGTTAGGTATAATTGGCATGCCATAAGATAGGAAGAGTTCAGCGTTACTTCGGCTACGAGTTGATGAGTGTTGGGCACATTTATACTTCGGTTATATCGATGAGCGCTAGGTGTAATTTACTACTTCGGATTTACCTGATGAGGCACTGGGTGTCAAACTGGTGTAATAGGTTGGATCTCCGTCCGAGTCTAAGTCAGGTTAATAGGGAGTTAAAATATATAAATGAAACAATGAATTGTGAAAGAGAATTGGGAAAACAATTGCCTGTGTTAATTGATATAGAATATTTGGAATTGAATGAGAAATGTGACAACATATCGGTTGTGATGTCCTTTATGGTGTGAATACTTTAGATGATAAAATGGTTATGTATATTTGACTAAATAAATAGTTTAATAGTTGAAAGATATATGCATATTATGATCTTCAATTCATTGCTTTTGTATGGTTTAATATTAGGATTCTATAATCAGATTATGGAAATACCACTGAGTTCATACTCAAAAAACGGTTTTGTTTTTGTGCGCAGGTTAAGTACTCATCATATTATCGAGTGTCAAATTCAGCATCAATTCCAAAATCTCAATCTCAACTTCTATGGTGAATTTATTTTGTTGAACTTATGGCATGTACCTAGGGAAGTCTTTTAGTATTTTTGTTTTAGAAGGAAATGATGATTTGGGAGATATAATATGTACCATCTAGTTATATATGAGCTAATGTAACAATCTATTTTTTAGTGGTGTCAGAAACAGTGGCTTCGGGGCCACAAATCCAACGAGTAATTTCATAAATATTATTATTTAATATTTACGAGTCAAATATGGTTTTAAAAAAGTTTTGATTCGATAATATATGTTATTCAAATGATTAATTAAGCTTAAGTGGTAAGACCCTAAGGTCAAGTGGTTTTAAAAAATGAGGTATCGGGACCACGTTTCTATAAATCGAGCTGTAAATATTTTTATAAATATTTATAGAACGTCATTAAGGTCGTATTAAAGTTTCGTTGAAAAATTTTAACGTTTCGATAATTAATTAAGCAAAAAGGACTAAATTGTAAAAGTTGAAAAAGTCAATCACTATTAGTTTAAAGGTGTTAATTGATTAAAGAATTATAATTGGATGGCCTTATTGAGTAATTAGCCATCCTAAATATATTGAGATGGTTTGATGCTTTAATTTCTTTTAATTATAATGTTTTATATGTTATTTTATTAATAAAATAAAATAAAAGGTTAATAAAATAAAGAAAACATAATAGTTTTCTTCCCCATTTGGTTTTGTTCTTCACCAAACCACTATGGAAGATTTTGAAGCTCGGCTAACCATTTCTCTTTGCTTGTAAGTCCCTAAGCTATCTGTTTCTAATAATTTTTATGTTTTCGAAATTGTTACAACTAGGTCCAGTTAGCCTGTACCTTCAATTTTGAAACAGTTAAAAATTTTGAATGTTGCCACTGATGAATCTAGTGATTTTTTTATGTTAAATGATGAATTTGAAATATTAGTTGTTATTTAAAAGTATTTTTAAGTGATTTTTGATGAATTTATCAATTAGGGACTAAATTGTTAAAATAATAAAAGTACAAGGATTTGATGTGAGATTGTTTCAAAAATGGGTTGAAATGGGTACCATGAATATTCGGCTTATATTAATTGGCAATAAAAATGGTTAATTTGCATGTTTTAGGCTTAGGGACTAAATTGAATAAAAGTAAAATGTTAGGGGAAATTTTTGAAAAATGTTAAAAATGACTAAATTGCATAAAATAAGTTGTCTCACTATCAAATTTAATAAATTGAATGAAATTATTAATTTAGATCAAGATCGAGCGAAAAATCGAGGAGAATAAAAAATTACCAAAATGCCCCTATACTTTGACATTTCTACAATTTAGCTAGGTAAGTTTGTATGAACTATTTTATGTATAATGTTGATTAAATTGAATGTTAATATATGATTCTATTGAAAATGAATCAATATATAGGCTATTATACAAATTATCATGTAAATCCAACGACGTACTACGATTATCGAGCCCCGTTTGAACCTTAGGAATTTGTAGAATACAAATGACATATCATTAGGGTTTGCCATGTTTTGGGTGTTGGTCCTGAATGCCCTATTGATGGCTGAGTTTCGAAATTTGTTGTGGATACTCGACATGTAACGCCCCGTACCCGAGACCGTTGCTGGAGTCGAACACGAGGTGTTAACGGACTTAATTCATTACTTAAACAGCTCATACAATTCATTTTAAAATTTCCAGACAAGCTGGCTAACTGCATCACAGTCGCTTTAAAAATCATATCTCGATTTCCGAAACTTGAAATCCAATTCCGTAAATTTTTCCTGAAACTAGACTCATATATCTATCTAGTGCTTTTTTTCTATAATTTTTGGTCGGGCTAATTAGTACAGTTTATAAGTTAAAGTCTCTCCTGTTTCAGGGTTCGACTACTCTGACCTCTGTGTATTACGAATCAGATATCTCCCTGTACAGAGCTTCAATGACTATTCCGTTTGTTTCTAATAAAACTAGACTCAATAATAAATCTGTACATATAAAGTATGACTTCTAATTATATTTTTAAAATTTATGGTGAATTTCCAAAGTTAGAATAGGGGATCCAGAAATCGCTCTGGCCCTGTTTCACAAAAATTTAAACATCTCATAAAATATAGCTCATATACCTGTTTCGCTTCTTCCATATGAAAATAGACTCATCAAGCTTCAATTTCATAACTTATTAATTATTTAATTCCATTTCTACTATTTTTAGTGATTTTTCAAATTCACGTCACTACTGCTGTCTGAATCTATTTTATGGTAAATTTTACCAATTTCATGGTTTCCATGGATTAGCTAGTAACTTAGCATACATAACACCAAATATGATCATGATTAGCCATTCCAATGGCTAATCATTACCAAGCATTTCCATACCACTCAATAACCATATCATAAGACCATATATACAAAATGATTATAATGCTATACATGCCATACTCAAAATATACAAGCCATTATGCCAAGATGGTATACGGATAGTGTGAGCGAGCCTCCGACCGTTCCCGATTTCCTAACTGGCTTGTCAAAACTACAAGGAATGAAAAGGAGGGAGTAAGCATAAATGCTTAATAAGTTCACATGCAAATAGCAAGTAACATAACCATATAAGCAAACATAAAACACCATTTGCATAATCATCACCAAGACATTCATATCACATTTTCATTTATCATCTTACCATATTGTTGTTATATCGAGTTTTCAACGCGAGGGTTAAGTACATACCTGTTCAAAGTATTCATTTCACAACACTTACCAATACATCCCTTTCATCTCGAGTATTCCTCCATTTCAGTAGAACTTTCCCCGTTGAACACATCGGAATATAATTCGGATACATGGAAAGTTTGCACATAAGTGCTACATATGTAGCCAAGCTACCATGTAACCCGCCCATAAGTGAACTCGGACTCAACTCAACGAGCTCGGGCGTTGGCATCCATAAGTGAACTCGGACTCAACTCAACGAGCTCGGATGCCTAGTTACATCTCTCGAACTCGGACTCAACTCAACGAGTTCAGACATTCTCATCCATAAGTGAACTCGGACTCAACTCAACGAGTTCGGATGCTCAACCATCCTAGTGACATGTCACTTGTATCCTAATCTATTCCTAAGGTTCAAACGGGCTTTTTCCCTCGATCTCACATTTGTCATCTTCCATGGAATATCGAAACCGATACTCGGTAGCAATTCATATTTATCAAGTAGTAAACATAATTTGCATATTACTCAACATTAACCACAAAGCATAATATTTCACGATAAAAAAATCAGCATATCATATAATTAACATCAATAACTTAAAAATAACAATTATGCTACATTATTTACACATGAACTTACCTCGTATGCGAAAATGGCTACTTTTACCATTTCATCCACAACTTGGTATTTTCCCCATTTTAGCCCGAATTTTAGTTTTCCTTGCTCTATCATTTAAAATATAGTCTAATTAGGACTCACATTATTCAAATTGACCCAAAATCATATTTTGGAAAAATTACAATTTTGCCCCTAAACTTTTGCATATTTACACTTTTTCCCCAAAGCTCGTAAATTAAACTTCAGCCTATTTTATTATGTTTTATGACATGCTGATCATTTTTCCCTTCTATGGCAACATCCAATTCTCACTCTAACATGTACTTATGACTATTAGGTATTTTTACCGATTAAGCCCTTTTGCTCGTTTTCACTTAAAACCGAGTAGCACAAGTTGTCTAACATAATTTAAAACCTCATATTCCATCATAAAACACCAAAATACACAAATTTCACCTATGGGTATTTTTCCAAATATAAAACCTAGGTTAAATTATTGCTAAAATAAGCTAAATCAAGTTACCGGGACTCCAAAAATGTAAAAATCATTAAAAACGAGGCTAGAACGGACTTACAATCGAGCTTGGAAGCTTGAAAAACCCTAGCCATGATTTCTCCTTGCTATATTCGGCCATGGGGTTGAAGATGAGCAAAATTGGCTTTTAATTTTGTATTTTAATTCATTTTACCCCTAAATGACCAAAATGCCCTTACTACTAAACTTTCCAAAAATTCCATCCATGTCCAATTTTTGTCCATAGACTTAGAAATTGGTAAAATTTCTATTTAAGACCTCCTAATTAATATTTCAAAACAATTTCATACTAGAAACTTCTAGAATGCAAGTTTTTGCAAATTATTCGATTTAGTCCCTAATTTCAATTTAAGTACTTTATGCATAAAATTTCTTCACGAAATTTTCACACAATCATGAAATCATATCATAGACCTTAAAATAATCATAAAATAATTATTTCTATCTCGGATTTTGTGGTCACGAAACCACTATTCCGACTAGGCCCAAAATCAAGATATTACACGACAACTTGTGAAGCATCACCATGTAGCTACGTTTCGACTGACAACTAAGGTGAGCAAACCCAGGCTACCATGTTTCAGGTGCTGGTCTTGAATGTCCTACTGATGGCTGAGTTCTGACATTTGTTGTAGATACCCAATAGCTTGTGGAGCAGCACCGTGTAGCTATTTTCTGACTGTAGCTCGTGTGAGCATATATGTAATGGAAAAGACAAACTATTGTTATATGCTTAGCACACTTCGTGTGAGCTATCTCGTATATCCAATGGTATTCTAAATGGTTCAACGGGCATGAATTTACAAGGATATGATAAGATTTCTATATGAACCAAGACATATATGTATGAAAGACTTTGAAATGGTGAGCTACAAGGAAAATATGTTATGTTGAAATGAATGATAGATCCAATTGAATCATGCTCAAGTATAATGGTTATCCATGTCAAATTCATATGAATCATGTTTAAATGAACTAACATGTGTCGTTGATGTGCTTAGGCTTATGCCAAGCTTGTGGATATGATTGATGTTTATCATTATGCTCACTATGCATATGAAATGGGTAAGAAAAGGGAATGAAATGGTAAGTACTTAATTAAGATGTTATAAAAGGTTTAATGGGATGAATGATGTATTTATATGTAAGCAAATTGCTTATGCTATGGATGAATCTACCTATGTCGTGGATAAATACACTAAATTGAGAATTAATAATGTTGTTTAGGCTTATGATAAGTATTAGGGACAGAATGCAAAGTAAGTAAATAGAAAGATATATAATCTTATAAAAAGGTTGATGCTTATATATTATGTCTCATGAAATCCTATCATGTTATGAATGGTCAATAAATATGAGACATTAATGCACTTATTCATTTGTGAGATGATAATTATGGTTTGATAAATCTTGAGGCATTATTATAGGTTTATATTTAACCTATAAATTTTATTATTGAGATGTAATATTATGTTTATGGTTTGTAGAAGCTTACTAAGCATTCATTTCTTACGTAGTTATCTTTCTCTTACTTTATAGATTATTGGATGTTCGATCGGGTTGAAAGCTAGTTAGAGATCCATCATACTATCCATCGATTTTATCGATAAATTTTGATGTTTTTAAGTCATGGTTATAATGGCATGTATAGGTATTTTGTGCTTGATGATATGACCATTATGTTTGGCTTGTAAATATGGTTTATGATTGATGACATTTTGGCATTTTTGGTTTTGATGGCTAATGTTCAAATGGTTTAGTGATGATATGTTTTGAATGGCCAAATTGGTATGCCTGTGTGTGATATTAGCATGAAATGTTGCTTTGAATTTGTGAAACTTATGTTATTTTGATGCTTTGATGGTTGGTGTGCTTTTGGCAATTTGATGCTTAATGGTTGGTGTTTATAAGATCAAATTGATGTATGGTTTTTATGGCCAAAGTGGTAAGTGTTGGCATGTTTGCAAAATGATCATTTAGGGCATGATTTGATATGGAATTTAGTCAAGTATAATTGGTTGAATTATGACCCATTTGGTATGTTTGAATGTGAATTTGGTTTGTGGTCAATTATGGTATAACTTGATATGAAATTAAGCTAAATATATATATGGATGAGTTATGGTCATATATATATTTAAGTTAGGTATATGTGTATTTGAGATGCATGAAAATAATGATTCAAATGATAAGTTATATTGACATGGTATGAGCCAAGTATGGTATGCTTAAACATGCACATGTTTAGGTATGTTTGGAATGACCATGTTTGGTATGTTTATATAAGTCTAAGTGGAGTTATGCTTATAGGTGAATATGAGCTAATTGTAATGGTATTTCTATAATTTTTAGAAAGTTAAGGGTATTTCTGTAATTTTGTAAATTAGGGGTATTTTGGTAATTTTACAAATTGAGGGTATTTCGGTAATTTCACAAACCAGTGGTATTTTGGTAATTTTACAAACTAGGGGTATTTTGGTAATTTTACAAACTAGGGGTATTTTGGTAATTCTATCTTATAGGGGTATTTTAGTAATTTCACAATCGAGGGTAAAACGGTAATTTTGTAAACTGAGGGTAAAATGGTAATTTTGTAAATCGAGGGTAAAACGATAATTCTATAAATCGAGGGTACTTTGGTAATTTTACAAGTCGAGGGCATTTCAATAATTGGTAAACTAAAGTATTCTAAACAGGGATAAACAATACAAATGGCCCTAAAGCCCATTCTCGGCCCAAATGGGCCCACACGCTCGTGTGGCCCTTTTAGCCCAAATCTAGCCACGAATATGAGATTCACCTAGCCTAGTCCAATATTTACTACACAATCAAACAACTTATCCAATTGGGCTCGTAGGCCTATTGGGCCCACATGGCCCATTTCGGCCCATCGCGGTCCGAAGTAGCCATCCTACAACTAGAGTAGCGAGAAATACACACTTGATAGGAGACTGGAGTTAATCCATGCTCCGAGCACTCTTAGCCGACGCCCAACCCAAACGAGCACGCCATACAGCGAAAGGGATCAGCCAAGAAAGGTACCTTTACTCTCCTCATGGTTCCCTTTATTTAAAGCCAGCTTCGCAACCACTCTTATGTTAGCTTCCCGATGTGGGATCCCTCCAACATCAGAGTTTAAATTCAACACCAACTCTTGCCGCCCCCTATTAGAAAAATAAATGCTTCTTGCTTGCCATGGGATTCGAACCCATGCCTCCCCTCAGATGCTCCACACACTACTTGCCACTAAGCCACAAGGCTTTTTGTGTCATATTTTATCCCCAATTAATTATAAGGTCTAAAGGCCAAAGTCCAGGTTCCCTTAAAAAAACCAAAATAAATTGCAAGAGCCAAGGTTTGAACCCAGGCTCCCATACAACCTTAATGACGCCACAACCACTAGACTACAAGCTTCCTTGTGTCTTTTATTTAACACAATAATTTAAAAACCCTCATCCAAGCATCTAGGTTTTTCTTTTTCACCTAATAGCAAAACTTTGCTAAAGCCCAAGTTTGAACCCAAGATTTCTCTAACACTTCTCAGGGCCATTAACCACCAAAGCAGACATTTAATTGTGTCATTTCATTTCACAATTAAATACCTATATACAACCTCCTTACGGACCCGCATTCAAGGCCCAATACTTCTAGGCCCAAATTCGGGGTGTTACAATTCTACCCCCTTAAAGAAATTTCGTCCTCGAAATTTTCCACTCTCAGACTACACCACCACACTTCCGCTGCGCACTCTGATACTAATAATACTAACATGCACCCAAAACATTTATCCATCGGAGCAGATAGATTTCACATGCAAACAATTTCTACATTTCCAGAACGCACACCAAATAAATACTAAATCTAAATTCAAGCGTTACAGTTTACTCTAACTAGAAAGTTCCAGTATAGTGCTACTATCTATAGTGGTTTCTCAATATATCATTTCGATCTATAACCGTAAACAGAGTTAGAGAACTTACAGATTTGGTGCCGGAGACTCGGTGTGCCACACTTCCAATAACATCTTTTCAGAAACAAGTCAAGTTTTGTTGATAAATTTCAAAACAAAATTTTAAAAAAACCCCAATTTAAGAAAAAAATAACAATAATTTTCTGTTACCCATACCACAGCCGAGTTTTGTAACCTGGCTTTTATACCACTAAATGTAACACCCCAAACCCGGCCCAGACGTTATGGCCAGATCCGACGTGTCACATTGAAGTTTTTAAGAAAACCCATGCCTCTTTCAACGTCCTTCTTAGTGTTTTAAAAGATAGTCTTTGCTAAGTTAATAAAGTGAATGGAAGCTGTGCACCAGGTAGGTATCCAAAACAGAGAAGGTGAGCCTAGAAGGCTGCTTAAGTACCATGTGACAGTCCTAAATTGACCCTAGTCGGAAAGTGGTTTCGGGACCACAAAACCTCGTTAAAAATTTTGTGAAATATTAATTTCAGTGATTTTGTTATGTGAATTACCTATTGTGAAAGTTGGGTGGTCTAATTTAGTTAATTAGATGCTAAATTATTTAGTTGGGATTTGATTGCATAAAGCAAAATTTTAGAAGTCTTTTTCTTAAAGTGGCCAATTGTTAACATGGCTAAAATGTGGGGCTTGCATGTCAATTAGACCCCTTTTATTTTAGTGGACGGCAATGATGAAGGGAAATTTGTATTAGTAAAATAATGATAATTGGTTTTATAATATGAAATGAATATAAATATTATAATGAACACATGGTGATAAAAACAAAGCTATATGTTATTTCTTCTCACCTTTGCCGAGAATAAAGAAAGAAACTAAGGAAAGAAGGCTTTGGATAATCGACCATGGAGGTCTAAAATTCAAGGTAATTTCTTGATTATTTGAGCTTCATCTTGATGAATTGAGTTCCTTGCTTGGTACCCTCCTTGACCCATGTTTCTACTTATTTTATCTTTGAAAGTGATGTCTTGGGAACATTCGGTTATGGGGGGAGTTTTGAATGTGAAAGCTGTACTAGAAATGGAATTTGGAGTGTTTAATGGACTCCATGTTGCTAAAATTTACATGAATAGAAATTTCTAAGCTTAAATTGTAAGAATTTGAGTTGTGTGGTTTAAATTGTCAAAGATGCATTTGGCAATTGATTATAATTTGTTAAAGGGTGTAAAGTATTGATAGTTCTAAATGGTACATAGTTAAATGAAGATGGAAGCTTGATAAAATTTTATTTAGAATGAAAGTAGGAGAAATGTGTATTCGGCCATGTTGTGATGAGTTGAATTTGAATGGTTGATGCTTTAGTTTATAAATGGTCATTAGATGAGTTTTAAACTTGTTAAAGTTTGATAATTTGGGGGTGTTAAATTGGGGAAAACGTGTAATAAAAATGGGTTGATAATGTTTGTTTGTTAATTGATGTTTGCACCATTGTCGAATGTGCTTAACATTAAGGCATGATTTAGTTAAATGCAAACTAATGGAAGAATGGAATTTAGCTTTGCTGTACATGTGTTAAAATGATGGAATTAGTAGGAAATGGGTATGAGCTTGTCAAATTTTTGAAATTAGGACCTTGTGAACTAAATGATATTCGGCAATGGTACTTTTTACATGAGGAATTCGGTGTTAATTGTATTAAATAAGGTTGAGGTAGTTGCCGAATGTGTTTATAATTAAGTAAGGTTAATAATAGAGCAATGAGTGGCTAGTAGAATCTAGTTAGTCTTCTTGTTATATTCGGCCATGAGTTTGTATAATTGGTTTGTAATAGATTAAATTTGTTTATTCAAGCTCAAGAGCTTAGGGAGTCTAATTCGGATAAGAGAAAAAGCTACCTAACTGAATAGTCGATTTGTAATCGTTCGACAACTTCCGAGGTAAGTTCTTAAGTATTTGAGTTTGATTCCTTTGTAAGTTTTAAGTTTTTAAATGGGATGAATATGAATTAAGTATATACGTTAGGGTCAATGACTTTTCTAAATGATGGCATACATGATATTATGTTTTAAATATGTGAATGAGAACTTTACAGAGTAAATTTGTATAAATCTGCTTGGGACAGCAGCAGTAGTGTGTTTTGGAAAAATTACCATAAATTGTGGGAATTGAGTTAAAGGCTGAATAGATTATGTAATTAAATCTTGATGCGTCTAGTTTCGTATAAAAGAAATCGTGTAAGTAAAGGGGTTGCCGATAATGAGATTTTTTTAAAGTTGTGTGAGACAGAGTCAGAATGGCTCCGAAATCCCCTGTCCAATATTTGGAAAATCATTATAAATCGTACAAAAATGATTATAAGATAAAATTTATATGCTTAGACTCCTTAATGAGTCTAGTTTCAAACAAAATAAACGAAAACATATTTTGGATTCTGTACAATGAGAAATTCAATTCTTAGTGAAGAGTAGTCAGAATAGTCAAGCAGTAAAATAGGGGAAACTTTAAGAAAAATCTGGTATTGATTAGCCAAACCAAAAATTCTGAAAATTTTTTGGATAGAAGATATACGAGTCTATTTTCATGGAAAATTAACGGCACATCATTTGGAGTTTCGTAGCTCTAGTTACAAATAATTTAACGACTGTTGCTCAGGAAAACAACTTGTAGAGAATATGTGATTATGTTGTAAACATTGATAAAACTTGTTTTAGTTGCTCATAAGCTATTGATTAAACCCATACGTGAATTCTAATTTGTGACATTATAAAATGATATATGAGTGTTAGATGGATCTTTGATATTAAAATTGTGAAATTGTAAGTTTATAAGTATTCGAATATGAAATGATAGTATGGCTTGAAATTGAATTATTCATTGGAAAATGATAGATGTAGATTCAGCCAAGACAAAGTCTATACATGAAAGTTTATGTGGTATATGAAGTATATTTGGATAATTGTGATGTGAATATATGAAAATTTATATTTTGATTCAGAATTTATGTGATGAATGTGAATGTGTATATATGAGATAAGGCCGAATGGCCAATGTGATGAACGTGAAAGTGTATATATATATTGTGGCCAAATGACAAACTGTGGAAGGTGTGTTTTATTAGATATTTGATGAGGCAAATGAATTACAAATATGATAGTCGATGTGAATGCTATAACATGTGAATAAATATGCATGAAACTTTGTGATGTAAATCCGGGATTTAAGACCCGATGACTATATGTGGTGACTATGTCCGGGTTAAGACCCGCTGACTTCGTCTGGAGATTTCATCTGAGCTAAAGGTCTCGCCGATAATCCGAGTAGAGTTTAAAGCTATAAGACTTCGCAATAAGAATTGCTTATAAATATATTCAATGCGAAAGGTTAAACAGGTATGTACTCCGAGTTTATATGTGAGCTTGATTTGAACTAAATCATAAGGTAGTTATGTGATGCATACGTGAGCAATCTATGAGACTATTCCTATGATTATGTGGCATCGGATCAGTGTGAAAGGTTATGTGAAATTATTCAATATATCTATGTTACATGAGCTCACTTTTATGTGAAAGTTTATCTGCCTATTGTATATGATGA
This sequence comes from Gossypium hirsutum, assembly GCF_007990345.1. Taxonomy (NCBI): domain Eukaryota; kingdom Viridiplantae; phylum Streptophyta; class Magnoliopsida; order Malvales; family Malvaceae; genus Gossypium; species Gossypium hirsutum. The sequence continues at coordinate 56,753,368 of NC_053424.1, forward strand.
GATGTGCATATTCGGTAAAGGGATGATATACCCAAAGGAAGAGTGAAATAAAAATACGAACAACCATGTTATAATTTGATTGTTATCTGTTGACACTGTTTAAAACTTACTAAGCATTGTAATGCTTACTCCGTTTACTTTGTTTCCTCTGTTTCATAGATCTCATTTGGAAGCTACAGACTCGGGGATCGTCAGCAACTTGTTACACTACACTATCCACTGCTTGGTACTATTATGTTTTGGGTTATTTTATGGCATGTGTAGAATAGACCAGTGGCAGAAGAATATTTTGGTTAATGTATATAAGCCATGCGAAAATGACATCTTTTGAATGTGTACTTATAGAAGTTTAAATTGTATCCCTTGCTGTATTTAGTATTTATCTAAAGGAATGTTCTTTATTTCAAAAAAAAAATCAAAATTTTTTTCTGTTCTGATATGAGTTTCAAGTCTGGTAATGCCCCTTTACCTATTCCGGCGACGGATACGGGATAGAGGTGTTACATTTTATTGGTATCAGAGCTACGGTTTAGTCGATTCTACGACTAACGTAGCACACGCGAGTCTATTTACACATGCCATAAAGTGATAAAATGATAGTGTGATGATTTTTGACTATTAAAATGTGTTTGTTATATTGTAATGAATCTTGATGTCGATCGAGCTGTAGCAAGCTTCTGACTATGAGAATTTGCGATATAACTTCACTTGGATATGCTTAAATTATTAAGTTGATCAGGTACGTATCATGTACTCGTATTTGAATTTTGATTTGGATTGAATTATAAGGGTCTAAGTGATGCAATTTTGAAAGAGTGTTATGACTATAAATGTGATCTTTGTATGTGGCTATGGAACTGAAAGTTGAATGGTCGATAAGCATGCTGTGTTTGTATTCAAGTAATGTAAATGATATACTAATGTGTATTGTTATATATGTATATGTACATGAGAATTGAGAGTTATATATCCGGGCTAAGTCCCGAAGAGCATTCGTGCTGGTGTTATATCCGGGCTAAGTCCCGAAGAGCATTCGTGCTAGTGATATATCCGGGCTAAGTCCCGAAGAGCATTCGTGCTAGTGATATATCCGGGCTAAGTCCCGAAGAGCATTCGTGCTGGTGTTATATCCGGGCTAAGTCCCGAAGAGCATTCGTACTGGTGTTATATCCGGGCTAAGTCCCGAAGAGCATTCGTGCTGGTGTTATATCCGGGCTAAGTCCCAAAGAGCATTCGTGCTAGTGATATATCCGGGCTAAACCTCGAAGGCATTCGTGCTGGAATTATAAGGCACTATGTGTGCCAGATTGGTAATTGAGGCACTATGTGTGCGAGTTCTTTAATCGAGCACTATGTGTGCGAAATCAGTCAGTGGGCACTGTGTATGTGAAGTGTGTTTCATGTATGACCTCGTGTGAGACGATGGCATTGATTTGTAATAGTAAGTAAGACTTAAAGAGAAAATTCGTTAAACGGACTAAACACTGGTGAACTAATTAGAGTCGGAGATTATACAACATTGTGCTAAATTGGTAATGAAATAAGTTAGAGACATTAAATTGACAAGGTATGTGATATATATATACATTATAAATATGAGATTCTCGGTATATGCAGTTATATGTGCTATTGTGAATAAACACTATTTTGTTAATCATGTTCGAGAAATTATTTCGATTAAGTTTCGACATTTGAAAGTTGGTAAGAATTTCTGATGAATGGTGATAATTTTGGATATATGAGTTATGTGCTAGAATAAATCTCATGCCAGTATATTATATTAGGCTTTATGCTTATTCGACTGTATACGGGTAACGTTAACTATGAAAGAATGTGCTAAATGAAATAAATGTTCAGGTACGTGGAAGTTGATTTTTCCTTTGGAAATAAGTTAAGTTAGATATTGATGCAAGATGTTAACATAATCTTGTATCAGCTTATGTATGTTGCTGAATTGAGAATTTAAAACCTTCAGCTACTGTATCAGTGGTTACTTGAAATAGCCGAAGATAAAGGATAGTATTAAATTCTTATTGATAGTGTTTTATTGATGGATGAGTGTGTGAAAGATTATCTAAGTTATATGTATAAAAAAAATTATAAGATGTTAAATGAGTGTTGTCATGAACCAAATGAATATATATATATTTGAGTTATTCAGGCCTTGTGCCTAGTAGGTTTGGGACCGGTGAATTGTATACTAGGCTAATAGCCAAATTAGTTGATGGCTGTCAAGTTTATTCGGACTTTGGGTTAAGTAGGCTTAGAACCTGTGTGTGGGGTTCGAGCCTATACCTAGTAGGTTCAGACCGATGAGTTAAATTGTGTTATACCCATGTGCATTATTATCGAAATGAAAAGTAAGTGAGTAAATGTCAATTCTGTGGATCTCTGTGATTTATTTTGATCAAACTAAGAAAGTTTTGTTAGTTAAAGCACTGAAGCGTAAGTTCGGAGTTGAGGAAACTAGGTGGGATCTAGAGAACTCAACGAGAGAAAGTTACCCTATCCTATTTGCCGATAAGATTTTCGGGGACGAAAATCCCTAAAGGGAGGGAGAGTTGTGACAGTCCTAAATTGACCCTAGTCGGGAAGTGGTTTCGGGACCACAAAACCTAGTTAAAAATTTTGTAAAATATTAATTTCAGTGTTTTTGTTATGTGAATTACCTATTGTGAAAGTTGGGTGGTCTAATTTAGTTAATTGGATGCTAAATTATTTAGTTGGGATTTGATTGTATAAAGGAAAATTTTAGAAGTCTTTTTCTTAAAGTGGCCAATTGTTAACATGGCTAAAATGTGGGGCTTGCATGTCAATTAGACCCCTTTTATTTTAGTGGACGGCAATGATGAAGGGAAATTTGTATTAGTAAAATAATGATAATTGGTTTTATAATATGAAATGAATATAAATATTATAATGAACACATGGTGATAAAAACAAAGCTATATGTTATTTCTTCTCACCTTTGCCGAGAATAAAGAAAGAAACTAAGGAAAGAAGGCTTTGGATAATCGACCATGGAGGTCTAAAATTCAAGGTAATTTCTTGATTATTTGAGCTTCATCTTGATGAATTGAGTTCCTTGCTTGGTACCCTCCTTGACCCATGTTTCTACTTATTTTATCTTTGAAAGTGATGTCTTGGGAACATTCGGTTATGGGGGAGTTTTGAATGTGAAAGCTGTACTAGAAATGGAATTTGGAGTGTTTAATGGACTCCATGTTGCTAAAATTTACATGAATAGAAATTTCTAAGCTTAAATTGTAAGAATTTGAGTTGTGTGGTTTAAATTGTCAAAGATGCATTTGGCAATTGATTATAATTTGTTAAAGGGTGTAAAGTATTGATAGTTCTAAATGGTACATAGTTAAATGAAGATGGAAGCTTGATAAAATTTTATTTAGAATGAAAGTAGGAGAAATGTGTATTCGGCCATGTTGTGATGAGTTGAATTTGAATGGTTGATGCTTTAGTTTATAAATGGTCATTAGATGAGTTTTAAACTTGTTAAAGTTTGATAATTTGGGGGTGTTAAATTGGGGAAAACGTGTAATAAAAATGGGTTGATAATGTTTGTTTGTTAATTGATGTTTGCACCATTGTCGAATGTGCTTGACATTAAGGCATGATTTAGTTAAATGCAAACTAATGGAAGAATGGAATTTAGCTTTGCTGTACATGTGTTAAAATGATGGAATTAGTAGGAAATGGGTATGAGCTTGTCAAATTTTTGAAATTAGGACCTTGTGAACTAAATGATATTCGGCAATGGTACTTTTTACATGAGGAATTCGGTGTTAATTGTATTAAATAAGGTTGAGGTAGTTGCCGAATGTGTTTATAATTAAGTAAGGTTAATAATAGAGCAATGAGTGGCTAGTAGAATCTAGTTAGTCTTCTTGTTATATTCGGCCATGAGTTTGTATAATTGGTTTGTAATAGATTAAATTTGTTTATTCAAGCTCAAGAGCTTAGGGAGTCTAATTCGAATAAGAGAAAAAGCTACCTAACTGAATAGTCGATCTGTAATCGTTCGACAACTTCCGAGGTAAGTTCTTAAGTATTTGAGTTTGATTCCTTTGTAAGTTTTAAGTTTTTAAATGGGATGAATATGAATTAAGTATATACGTTAGGGTCAATGACTTTTCTAAATGATGGCATACATGATATTATGTTTTAAATATGTGAATAAGAACTTTACAGAGTAAATTTGTATAAATCTGCTTGGGACAGCAGCAGTAGTGTGTTTTGGAAAAATTACCATAAATTGTGGGAATTGAGTTAAAGGCTGAATAGATTATGTAATTAAAGCTTGATGCGTCTAGTTTCGTATAAAAGAAATCGTGTAAGTAAAGGGGTTGCCGATAATGAGATTTTTTTAAAGTTGTGTGAGACAGAGTCAGAATGGCTCCGAAATCCCCTGTCCAGTATTTGGAAAATCATTATAAATCGTACAAAAATGATTATAAGATAAAATTTATATGCTTAGACTCCTTAATGAGTCTAGTTTCAAACAAAATAAACGAAAACATATTTTGGATTCTGTACAATGAGAAATTCAATTCTTAGTGAAGAGTAGTCAGAATAGTCAAGCAGTAAAATAGGGGAAACTTTAAGAAAAATCTGGTATTGATTAGCCAAACCAAAAATTCTGAAAATTTTTTGGATAGAAGATATACGAGTCTATTTTCATGGAAAATTAACGGCACATCATTTGGAGTTTCGTAGCTCTAGTTACAAATAGTTTAACGACTGTTGCTCAGGAAAACAGCTTGTAGAGAATATGTGATTATGTTGTAAACATTGATAAAACTTGTTTTAGTTGCTCATAAGCTATTGATTAAACCCATACGTGAATTCTAATTTGTGACATTATAAAATGATATATGAGTGTTAGATGGATCTTTGATATTAAAATTGTGAAATTGTAAGTTTATAAGTATTCGAATATGAAATGATAGTATGGCTTGAAATTGAATTATTCATTGGAAAATGATAGATGTAGATTCAGCCAAGACAAAGTCTATACATGAAAGTTTATGTGGTATATGAAGTATATTTGGATAATTGTGATGTGAATATATGAAAATTTATATTTTGATTCAGAATTTATGTGATGAATGTGAATGTGTATATATGAGATAAGGCCGAATGGCCAATGTGATGAACGTGAAAGTGTATATATATATTGTGGCCAAATGACAAACTGTGGAAGGTGTGTTTTATTAGATATTTGATGAGGCAAATGAATTACAAATATGATAGTCGATGTGAATGCTATAACATGTGAATAAATATGCATGAAACTTTGTGATGTAAATCCGGGATTTAAGACCCGATGACTATATGTGGTGACTATGTCCGGGTTAAGACCCGCTGACTTCGTCTGGAGATTTCATCTGAGCTAAAGGTCTCGCCGATAATCCGAGTAGAGTTTAAAGCTATAAGACTTCGCAATAAGAATTGCTTATAAATATATTCAATGCGAAAGGTTAAACAGGTATGTACTCCGAGTTTATATGTGAGCTTGATTTGAACTAAATCATAAGGTAGTTATGTGATGCATACGTGAGCAATCTATGAGACTATTCCTATGATTATGTGGCATCGGATCAGTGTGAAAGGTTATGTGAAATTATTCAATATATCTATGTTACATGAGCTCACTTTTATGTGAAAGTTTATCTGCCTATTGTATATGATGAGATGTGCATATTCGGTAAAAGGATGATATACCCAAAGGAAGAGTGAAATAAAAATACGAACAACCATGTTATAATTTGATTGTTATCTGTTGACACTGTTTAAAACTTACTAAGCATTGTAATGCTTACTCCGTTTACTTTGTTTCCTCTGTTTCATAGATCTCATTTGGAAGCTACAGACTCGGGGATCGTCAGCAACTTGTTACACTATCACTATCCACTGCTTGGTACTATTATGTTTTGGGTTATTTTATGGCATGTGTAGAATAGACCAGTGGCAGAAGAATATTTTGGTTAATGTATATAAGCCATGAGAAAATGACATCTTTTGAATGTGTACTTATAGAAGTTTAAATTGTATCCCTGGCTGTATTTAGTATTTATCTAAAGGAATGTTCTTTATTTCAAAAAAAAAAACTCAAAATTTTTTTCTGTTCTGATATGAGTTTCAAGTCCGGTAATGCCCCTTTACCTATTCCGGCGACGGATACAGGATAGGGGTGTTACATACCAAGCTCTTAATTGGATCTAATCCTAGACATGCCCACAACCATTACCACACTTTGGTGCTAGGTTAGGTTTTGAGAAAAACGAGTTGGAATTCATTTAAATAGATATTTTTGATAAACCGATTAATTGTATCGTTGGTTATTTTGAAAAAAATTATCATTTTGGAAATGCGCCCTAGGTCTAACTCATATTGTTATCAGAAAAATATAGGGTATAAGATAAAATAATCCCAAAAAAATAATTAAAATGGCCTTATTACAACGCAAAACCAAATAATAATATTAATAAGATAAAACCTATAAAGAAATAAATCGGCTACTTATTGCAATTAAAAGAAACAGAAACAGTAGTGTGGCCATCTCCGAGTCCCTCGCAGCTCCAAACCATCTAAGCTTAGGGATTACCTGCACAGTTAGAAACGGGGTGAGTTTACGAAAACTCAGTGTGTAATCCCAATAACAAACAAACAGTAAATAACACGGTATCAGTACAATCTGGGCCAAAGCCCTATTCAGTAACAGTAAAGTCTGGGCCTTAGCCCTTAAACAGTAGCAATATGGGCCTAAGCCCTAATTCAGTCTCGACATATACTGGGCCGAAGCCTTTTCATAAATCATATCACTGGGCCGAAGCCTTTTCATAAATCATATCACTGGCCGAAGCCTTTACTGTAAGCGGTATGGCCCATAGGCCTATTTCAATATCACATGTAATATCAATGAATGTATGCAAGCCCATTTGGGGAGACTACTCAACCCACCATCCGCTACTCTCCACCCATACCAACCAACACACCATGTGGGGGAATAACTCAACCCACTCAACCAAACTCTCCACTGGTAGCATAGCTGCTTTATCATATAACTAGAGGCCTAGCCTCTTTTAATAACTGGGGCAAAGCCCTTTCTGATAAACTGGGGCAAAGCCCTTTTCGGTAAAGTGGGCAGAGCCCTTTTAGCATTTCCTCCATCAATATAACCCATAGCCCATGCAATATGTCATGTATGCAGAATGTCATACCCATATTTGAATCAAACAATCACAGTCAAGTCATTCATATCACCAACATATATTCACAATCAAATCCGTCAACCACACAGTCCAAGTCAGTCACTAGCCCACAAGGGCAAAACAGCCATTTTTCATATTATAAGGGTATTTTCGTAATTTTACCAAAAATCAGGGTTTTCCATGTTCATTACAATTGTCAATATTTCCGAGTGTTTAAACAATGGTCTTTAACCCACTTATCAAATTCGGGTTTTTGGGCCCAAAACCCCTAATGGGCCCTACGCATGCTGATTTAGCCCACTAAGCCTGCTTAACCCAAATTTTACAACAATACTAACCGTGTTAACGTGCAACTTTTCCAAATTCCATTTTCTATCAATTTTACCCAAATGGGCCCAAAAGCCCATTGGCCCAATTTCAGCCCATTGAGGCCCAACTTACCATCGTGCACAAAATTGAGTTCTTACCCGTTCCATCGATCCAAACACCGATCTTATCGTATTTATCGCATCTATACCCACACGCAACATTACAAGTTCTCGAAATACCGGTATTTTAGCATTTTGGCTTCTCAACAGATATTAATCTAAGCTACTACGAGGGTTAGTACACACCTGTTATGGGTTGAAGTTGAAACATTTCCATAATCAATCACCTACGATAACCACCACCTGTCACTCAAGCTTAACTAATCCAATATCAATATATGTAAATCCTAAGCACATCAGTCATACGGAACATAAGGGCATATTTGTCATTTTACCATACAAGGGTATTACGGTCACTTTACCCTACAGGGGCTTTACGATCTTTTTACCTATTAGGGGTATTTTAGTCATTTCATCCTACAAGGGTGTTTTGGCAAATCTACAAACCAAGGGTATTTCAGTAATTTTGTAAACCAATGGTATTTCTATAATTTTTAAAAAGTTAAGGGTATTTCTGTAATTTTGTAAATCAGGGGTATTTTGGTAATTTTACAAATTGAAGGTATTACGGTAATTTCACAAATCAGTGGTATTTTGGTAATTTTACAAACTAGGGGTATTTTGGTAATTTTACAAACTAAGGGTATTTTGGTAATTCTATCCTACAGGGGTATTTCAGTAATTTCGCAATCGATGGTAAAACAGTAATTTTGTAAACTGAGGGTAAAATGGTAATTTTGTAAATCAAGGGTAAAACGATAATTCTATAAATCGAGGGTACTTTGGTAATTTTACAAGTCGAGGGCATTTTAATAATTGGTAAACTAAAGTATTCTAAACAGGGATAACAATACAAATGGCCCTAAAGCCCATTCTCGGCCCAAATGGGCCCACACGCTCGTGTGGCCCTTTTAGCCCAAATCTAGCCACGAATATGAGATTCACCTAGCCTAGTCCAATATTTACTACACAATCAAACAACTTATTCAATTGGGCTCGTAGGCCCATTGGGCCCACATGGCCCCTTTCAGCCTATCGCGGCCCGAAGTAGCCATCCTACAACTAGAGTAGTGAGAAATACACACTTGATAGGAGACTGGAGTTAATCCATGCTCCGAGCACTCTTAGCCGACGCCCAACCCAAACGAGCATGCCATACAGCGAAAAGGATCAGCCAAGAAAGGTACCTTTACTCTCCTTGTGACAGCCCAAAATTGACCCTAGTCGGGAAGTGGTTTCGGGACCACAAAACCGAGTCATAAAAATAATTAATTGCTATATTCTATGCTTATTATGTGTGTGCATGAGTATGTGGAAGTTTCATTCTCTAATTTTGCCAATTGCATGAGAAATTATTAAATAGGGATCGATATGAGACATGGTGAAATATGATAGGCTAATTTAAAATGGTCTATTAGTGCATGTACCAAAAAGGGTGGTTTTGCATGTCAATTTACCCAAAAGATGAAGAGTGGCCGGCCAAGGGGTGATGGTGCTCCACTTATTCTAATTTAATATGTTTTGTTTAGTTAACAAATGGCTTAAAATAATTATAATAAAATTGAATAAAAGAGAAAAAGGGAAGAGGAGTGTTCATCTTCTTCTCCATCTTGCCAAAACCGAAACAAAAAGGAAAGAAATAGGGAAGTTTTCATTAAGGCAATTCGGCAACCCTTTTTCTAGTTGGAGGTAAGTTTTGAAATGTTGGTTTTAACTTCCTTTGTATGTTGAGCTAATTGTTGAAATGCATTTCGGCAATGTCATGAAAAATCAAACTTTTATGGTGGTTTGGGCATTAAGCCGTATATCAAGAGGTTAGGAGTAGAGGTTGTTTCATGTTGTATTGAATAAGTAGAGATTATTATGAGGTTGAAATTTGTGGAATTTTAGTTAAAGTAATGCTTGGTACATTCGGCCATATGGGTTAATGGAATGTTTATTTTATTTGTTAATTTCTTTTATGAGAAATGGGTAATTGGATTGTAAATATTTAGCAAGGCGGTTAAACTAGTTGATTTATTGATTAAGCTCACGGAGTTAAAGGAGGAGAATCAAGCAAAGGCAAAGAAAAGATCATCGAGTAGCCGAGTTGGAACCGTCTTACCCAACACAAAGTAAGTCATTAAGCATATAGTTTGTATTAATTTAAATGGTCATAACGTCTATGTAATGATGCTGAATGGAATGATAAATATATATATACATGTATGCATGTGGTGATGAAAGTGTTGAATGAAAAGAAAAGAGGTGAGATGTATTGAGTTGTTGATCTCGACACTAAGTGTGCGGGTATAAACATTTATGATCATGAGATTGGCACTAAGTGTGCGGGTTTAAATTGTACAGCACTAAGTGTGCGAGTTTGATTATGTAGCACTAAGTGTGCGAGTTTGATTATATAGCACTAAGTGTGCGAGTTGATTATATAGCACTGAGTGTGCGGACTTAATATATACTTTTGAATCACTATGGACACTAAGTGTGCGACATTATTGAGTTGATCACGGACAGCGGACCGGGTAAGTACCTTGAGTTCATGGCTAATAGGCGCTATGTTTATATTTGGAGTTGAGCTTGGTAAGTTTGAACCTATGTGACAATTATAATTGAAGTCACGTACATAAGATTTATCGTGGAATAGGTGAAAGGTCGTTTAGTTGTATGATTGTAACGAAAATACAATGATGTATGAAAATGCCTCAAATATCCTATTGATTAGTATATGGAATGTGAATGCATGACTTGGTATGAGATTGAACCGATAGGTCTAAGAAACTATGGTATGGTTCGGTATGGATGGAGTAACTAGCCTCGTTCCATTTTGTTTCCTCTTGTGATAATGTTATTAATGGATGGTAGTGCACTGCTTATGACTTACTGAGTTATATACTCACTCGGTGTTTCCTTGTCACCTACTTTAGGTTTCTTGGACTCGTCTCTTTTTGCGTGATCGGGCCGTCATCGGAGTCATCACACCGGCTAGCAACTTTTGGTATCTTCTTTTTAGTCGGTCTAGGAGAACATTTCGGCATGTATAGGCTAATATGTTTTGTTGAAATTTGGTATGTAAACTTTTAGCCATGCGAAAATGGCATAAATGTTCGGTTGGATTTGGTTCTATAATGTTAGGTCGTAAGTCTTGGAAATTCGATTTTTATGCCATATGTCATGGTTGGTTATTTTTGGTGTCAAAATTCATGATATGGCAATAGTGTAGTAGGGAGATGTTTGACAATGATTAGCCCTTGGCATGGCTAGTCATGATCATGATTTGTGATATGTATGATGAATTACTAGTTAGATCAAGGAGAAATCACGAAATAGGCATAGTTGCTTTAGTAGCAGATGCTGGCAGCAGCAGTGACGTGAGATTGAAAAATCGGTAAAAATAGTAGGAGTGGAATTAATTAATGAATAAATTATGTAATCGAAGCTCGATGAGTCTATTTTCATATAGAAGAAACGAAACGACCATATGAGCTGTATGTTAGGAGATAATTAAACTCTTGTGAAATAGGGCCAGAGCGATTTCTGGATTCCCTGTTCCGACTTTGGAAATTCATTATAAATTAACCAGAAATAATTAGAAGTCATTCCATATGTGCATAGATTCCCCTTCGAGTCTAGTTTCTATAGAAACAAACGACATCAGTAATGAAGCCCTGTACAGGGAGATATCCAAGTCGTAATGCGCAAAGGTCAGTGTAGTCGATCCCTGTAACATGGGAGAATTTGACTAATAAACTGTACTAATTGGCACAACCAAAAATTCTAGAAAAAAATATGTAGATGGGCATATGAGTCTAGTTTCAGGAAAAATTTACAGAACTGGATTTCGAGTTTCAGAACTCAAGATATGATTTGTTAAAGCGACTAGTACGCAGATTGGCAGCTTGTCTGGGAAATTTTTTTTAAGTGGTTTGAAGTCTGTTAGCACCTCGTGTTCGACTCCGGCGACGGCCTCGGGTTCGGGGTGTTACATTTGATTGGTATCAGAGCTATGGTTTAGTCTGTTCTAGGACTACCATAGCACGTATGAGTCTAGCTATACATGCCTTAATGTTAATGTTTAAATGTGTGATGACTTTTGACGGTTAAAATTTTTGTTTTGATTAGTAAATGGATCCCGGTGTAGAGAGAACCTTGGCGGATGACGTTGAAAGTGTAGCGGCTGCTCCTGCACAAGGGACGCCGCCTGTTGAACCTCAGTCATCTGCGAATAATCAAGGTGAGGGGGCTAAACAAGCCTTCTTTACCATGATGAATGAGTGGGTCGCGCAATATGCCCGAACCAATCCGGCTGTCCAACAATTCCCGAATTTGAATAATCCACCCCAAGAGCCCGTAATGCCATCAGTTACTGATCCTGTGAGGCTGAGTAAGCCACCTGTAGACTTGATTAGGAATCGCGGGGCCGAGGAGTTCAGGGCCATAGTTACTGATGATGCTGAAAGGGCCGAGTTCTGGCTTGATAACACCATTCGGGTGTTTGATGAACTGTCATGCACGCCCGATGAATGTCTAAAGTGTGCTATATCCTTGTTGCGGGACTCAGCCTACTATTGGTGGAGGACCCTGATTTCTATAGTCCCAAACGAACGAGTAACTTGGGACTTCTTTCAAACGGAATTTCGAAAGAAATTTATTAGTCAACGGTTCATTGATCAAAAGCGAAAGGAATTCTTGGAACTCAAGCAAGGCCGTATGACAGTATCTGAATACGAACATGAATTCGTAAGACTCAGTAGGTATGCCCGGGAGTGTGTAGCTGATGAGGTTGCTATGTGCAAAAGATTCGAAGAAGGATTGAATGAAGATTTAAAGCTACTAGTGGGTATTTTGGAGATAAAAGAATTCGTAACACTAGTCGAGCTAGCCTGCAAGGCGGAAGAACTTGGAAAGGAGAAGAAGAAGGCTGAATTTGAAGCTAGAGACTATCGTAAAAGATCGACGGGTAAAGCTCCGTTCTCAGCTGTAAAGAAGTTCAGGGAGGACACTAATAAGTCGAGGACGACTGCGGGAATTTCCATTAGAGCACGACCATCGACGGACTCCCGAGCTACTTCGGTAGCTAGTGTGGGCAATAATCGTCAAGAGAAACCTGAATGTCCCCAATGCGGAAGACGACACCTAGGTGAATGTTGGGGTAAGTCTACTAACAGGGCCTGTTACGGATGCGGTTCGAAGGACCACTTCATTAGAGATTGCACGGAGCTTGATGAGAAGAATAAGATTCAAGGTGCAAGACCTAGTGGAGTGACAACTAGAGGTAGACCACCGAGAATTTTAGGAGGTAGGGGTGGTAGTCAGAGAGGGGCCTCTGATACGGCTGTTCGAGCCGAGAACCGTACTCCTGCTAGAGCATATGCCATTCGCGCACGAGAGGAGGCATCCTCCCCTGACGTCATCACTGGTACCTTCACTCTCTTTGATACTAATGTGATTGCATTGATTGACCCTGGCTCTACTCATTCATATGTATGTGAAACCTTAGCATCCAGTAAGACTCTACCTGTTGAGTCTACTGAGTTCGTAATTCGAGTGTCAAACCCTTTGGGTCAATACGTACTTGTTGATAAAGTGTGTAAGAGATGCCCTCTAATAATCCGAGAATCCTGTTTTCCGGCCAATTTGATGCTTTTGCCGTTTGACGAATTTGATGTTATTCTTGGTATGGATTGGTTGACCGTACATGATGCAGTGGTGAACTGCAAAAGAAAAACCATCGATTTGAGGTGCGCAAATAACGAGATAATTCGAGTTGAGTCTACGGACTTAAGGGGGTTGCCAGCTGTAATATCAGCAATGTTGGCCCAGAAATATGTAAGAAAAGGGTGCGAAGCATACCTTTCGTATGTACTTGATGACAAAGAATTAGAAGAGAAACCCGAATCTGTACCGGTGGCTTGTGAATACCCGAATGTTTTTCCTGAAGAATTACCGGGTTTACCACCTGTTCGGGAGGTAGAGTTCGGTATTGAGCTTGTACCTGGAACTACGCCGATTTCGATAGCTCCGTATTGTATGGCACCAACCGAGTTAAAGGAATTGAAAGCTCAATTGCAAGAGTTGACGGATAGAGGTTTCGCTCGACCAAGTTTCTAACCTTTGGGTGCACCAGTATTGTTCGTGAAAAAGAAGGACGGAAACATGAGGTTGTGCATTGACTATCGTCAACTGAATAAAGTGGCGATAAAGAATAAATATCCATTACCGCGTATTGATGATTTGTTTGATCAACTAAAGGGAGCCTCAGTGTTTTCAAAGATAGATTTGAGATCGGGTTATTATCAGTTGCGGATTCGAGATTCGGACGTACCCAAAACTGCTTTCAGAACGAGGTACGGTCACTACGAGTTCTTAGTGATGCCGTTCGGGCTCACTAATGCCCCTGCGGGATTTATGGATTTGATGAATCGGATCTTCAGACAGTATTTGGACCGGTTCGTAGTTGTGTTCATTGATGACATCTTAGTCTATTCAGGAGATGAGACCGAACATGCTGAGCACCTGAAATTAGTGTTGCAAATTTTGCGGGATAAGAAGTTATATGCTAAGTTCAGTAAGTGTGAGTTCTGGTTAAGAGAGGTTAGCTTCTTGGGTCACGTGGTATCCGCATCGGGTATTCGAGTTGACCCGAGCAAAATTTCAGCCATACTTAACTGGAAGCCTCCAAGAAATATTACCGAAGTTCGGAGCTTCCTGGGGCTCGCCGGTTATTACCGACGATTTGTAAAAGATTTCTCGATGATAGCTGCACCGTTGACAAAACTACTCCAAAAAGATGTTGAGTTTGAGTGGACAGAGCACTGTCAGAAGAGTTTCGATCGACTAAAGACCTGTTTAACCGAAGCTCCAGTGCTAGTACAACCGGAGTCCGGCAAAGAGTTTGTCATTTATAGTGATGCATCCTTACTTGGGCTAGGTTGTGTGTTGATGCAAGAAGGTCGAGTTGTGGCTTACGCGTCGAGACAATTAAAGCCGCATGAAAGAAACTATCCGACCCATGATCTTGAATTGGCGGCCATAGTGTTCGCCCTGAAAATATGGCGGCATTACTTGTTTGGGGAAAAGTGCCATGTATTTTTGGATCACAAAAGTCTCAAATATTTGATGACTCAAAGAGACTTAAATCTGCGACAAAGACGTTGGCTTGAGTTGTTGAAAGATTATGAGCTTGTCATTGATTTCCACCCGGGAAAGGCTAATGTGGTTGCGGACGCCTTAAGCCGAAAATCACTGTTTGCTTTACGAGCGATGAATGTGCACTTGTCTGTTCTACCCGACAATGTGTTAGTAGCTGAATTAAAGGCCAAACCATTATTGATTCGTCAAATTCGTGAAGTTCAGAAAGTCGACAATGAATTGGTTGCAAAACGGGCTGAATGTATTCCGAATATGGAATCCGAATTTCAAATTGATGATGACGATTGTTTGAGGTTCAGAAGTCGGTTGTGTGTTCCAAGAAATTCAGAACTCATTTCGATGATTCTGAACGAAGCCCATTGTAGCCGAATGTCAATTCACCCGGGGAGTACGAAAATGTACAACGATTTGAAACGTCGGTTTTGGTGGCATGGTATGAAACGAGACATCTCCGACTTTGTTTCGAGATGTTTAATATGTCAACAAGTGAAAGCGAAACATCAAGTGCCTTCAGGATTACTTCAGCCGATCATGATACCCGAGTGGAAATGGGATCGAGTCACAATGGACTTTGTGTCGGACTGCCATTGTCAGCAAGTAAGAAGGATGCGATTTGGGTTGTTGTTGATAGACTGGCTAAGTCGGCTCACTTTATCCCCGTGCGTACGGATTTTTCATTGGATAAACTAGCCGAATTGTATGTTTCTCAGATTGTGAGATTACACGGGGTACCTATTTCTATCGTGTCGGATAGAGATCCGAGATTCACCTCGCGATTTTGGAAGAAATTGCAAGAAGCTTTGGGTACCAAGCTGCATTTTAGCACCGCTTTTCATCCACAAACCGATGGTCAATCCGAGCGGATAATTCAGATACTTGAGGATATGTTGAGATGTTGCATCCTCGAGTTTAGTGGTTCATGGGAACGGTATTTACCTTTGATTGAATTCGCTTACAACAATAGTTTTCAATCAAGTATTAAGATGGCACCTTACGAGGCTTTGTACGGTCGTAAATGCCGTACACCATTGTTTTGGACCGAGCTCGGTGAAAGTAAAATTTTCGGATTTGATTTGATTAAAGATGCCGAACAGAAAGTAAAGGTAATCCGTGAAAGTCTGAAAGCAACCACAGATCGTCAGAAATCGTATGCGGATTTGAAACGAAAAGACATTGAATATCAGGTGGGAGATAAAGTGTTTCTTAAACTTTCGCCTTGGAAAAAGGTACTCAGATTTGGCCGTAAGGGCAAGTTGAGTCCGAGATTCATTGGGCCGTATGAAATCTCCGAACGAGTTGGTCCAGTTGCGTATCGATTGATTTTGCCCCCTGAACTTGAAAAGATCCACGACATCTTTCATGTTTCGATGCTTCGACGCTATAGATCTGATCCATCGCACATAATTAGCCCATCAGAGGTTGAAATTCAAGCCGATATGAGTTATGAAGAAGAACCGATGCGTATCCTAGCTCGTGAAGTGAAGGAGTTGCGAAACAAAAGGGTTCCGCTAGTAAAGGTGTTATGGCTCAAACACGGGATCGAGGAAGCTACTTGGGAAACCGAGAGCTCGATGAAAGAACGATACCCAAACTTATTTACCGGTAAGATTTTCGGGGATGAAAATTTCTTAAGTGGGGGAGAGTTGTGACAGCCCAAAATTGACCCTAGTCGGGAAGTGGTTTCGGGACCACAAAACCGAGTCATAAAAATAATTAATTGCTATATTCTATGCTTATTATGTGTGTGCTTGAGTATGTGGAAGTTTCATTCTCTAATTTTGCCAATTGCATGAGAAATTATTAAATAGGGATCGATATGAGACATGGTGAAATATGATAGGCTAATTTAAAATGGTCTATTAGTGCATGTACCAAAAAAGGTGGTTTTGCATGTCAATTTACCCAAAAGATGAAGAGTGGCCGGCCAAGGGGTGATGGTGCTCCACTTATTCTAATTTAATATGTTTTGTTTAGTTAACAAATGGCTTAAAATAATTATAATAAAATTGAATAAAAGAGAAAAAGGGAAGAGGAGTGTTCATCTTCTTCTCCATCTTGCCAAAACCGAAACAAAAAGGAAAGAAATAGGGAAGTTTTCATTAAGGCAATTCGGCAACCCTTTTTCTAGTTGGAGGTAAGTTTTGAAATGTTGGTTTTAACTTCCTTTGTATGTTGAGCTAATTGTTGAAATGCATTTCGGCAATGTCATGAAAAATCAAACTTTTATGGTGGTTTGGGCATTAAGCCGTATATCAAGAGGTTAGGAGTAGAGGTTGTTTCATGTTGTATTGAATAAGTAGAGATTATTATGAGGTTGAAATTTGTGGAATTTTAGTTAAGTAATGCTTGGTACATTCGGCCATATGGGTTAATGGAATGTTTATTTTATTTGTTAATTTCTTTTATGAGAAATGGGTAATTGGATTGTAAATATTTAGCAAGGCGGTTAAACTAGTTGATTTATTGATTAAGCTCACAGAGTTAAAGGAGGAGAATCAAGCAAAGGCAAAGAAAAGATCATCGAGTAGCCGAGTTGGAACCGTCTTACCCAACACAAAGTAAGTCATTAAGCATATAGTTTGTATTAATTTAAATGGTCATAACGTCTATGTAATGATGCTGAATGGAATGATAAATATATATATACATGTATGCATGTGGTGATGAAAGTGTTGAATGAAAAGAAAAGAGGTGAGATGTATTGAGTTGTTGATCTCGGCACTAAGTGTGCGGGTATAAACATTTATGATCATGAGATTGGCACTAAGTGTGCAGGTTTAAATTGTACAGCACTAAGTGTGCGAGTTTGATTATGTAGCACTAAGTGTGCGAGTTTGATTATATAGCACTAAGTGTGCGAGTTGATTATATAGCACTGAGTGTGCGGACTTAATATATACTTTTGAATCACTATGGACACTAAGTGTGCGACATTATTGAGTTGATCACGGACAGCGGATCGGGTAAGTACCTTGAGTTCATGGCTAATAGACGCTATGTTTATATTTGGAGTTGAGCTTGGTAAGTTTGAACCTATGTGACAATTATAATTGCAGTCACGTACATAAGATTTATCGTGGAATAGGTGAAAGGTCGTTTAGTTGTATGATTGTAACGAAAATACAATGATGTATGAAAATGCCTCAAATATCCTATTGATTAGTATATGGAATGTGAATGCATGACTTGGTATGAGATTGAACCGATAGGTCTAAGGAACTATGGTATGGTTCGGTATGGATGGAGTAACTAGCCTCGTTCCATTTTGTTTCCTCTTGTGATAATGTTATTAATGGATGGTAGTGCACTGCTTATGACTTACTGAGTTATATACTCACTCGGTGTTTCCTTGTCACCTATTTTAGGTTTCTTGGACTCGTCTCTTTTTGCGTGATCGGGCCGTCATCGAAGTCATCACACCGGCTAGCAACTTTTGGTATCTTCTTTTTAGTCGGTCTAGGAGAACATTTCGGCATGTATAGGCTAATATGTTTTGTTGAAATTTGGTATGTAAACTTTTAGCCATGCGAAAATGGCATAAATGTTCGGTTGGATTTGGTTCTATAATGTTAGGTCGTAAGTCTTGGAAATTCGATTTTTATGCCATATGTCATGGTTGATTATTTTTGGTGTCAAAATTCATGATATGGCAATAGTGTAGTAGGGAGATGTTTGACAATGATTAGCCCTTGGCATGGCTAGTCATGATCATGATTTGTGATATGTATGATGAATTACTAGTTAGATCAAGGAGAAATCACGAAATAGGCATAGTTGCTTTAGTAACAGATGCTGGCAGCAGCAGTGACGTGAGATTGAAAAATCGGTAAAAATAGTAGGAGTGGAATTAATTAATGAATAAATTATGTAATCGAAGCTCGATGAGTCTATTTTCATATAGAAGAAACGAAACGACCATATGAGCTGTATGTTAGGAGATAATTAAACTCTTGTGAAACAGGGCCAGATCGATTTCTGGATTCCCTGTTCCGACTTTGGAAATTCATTATAAATTAACCAGAGATAAGTAGAAGTCATGCCATATGTTCATAGATTCCCCTTCAAGTCTAGTTTCTACAGAAACAAACGACATCAGTAATGAAGCCCTGTACAGGGAGATATCCAAGTCGTAATGCGCAAGTTCAGTGTAGTTGATCCCTGTAACATGGGAGACTTTGACTAATAAACTGTACTAATTGGCCCAACCAAAAATTCTAGAAAAAAATATGTAGATGGGCATATGAGTCTAGTTTCAGGGAAAATTTACGGAACTGGATTTCGAGTTTCAGAACTCAAGATATGATTTTTAAAGCGACTAGTACGCAGATTGGCAGCTTGTCTGGGAAATTTTTTTTAAGTGGTTTGAAGTCTGTTAGCACCTCGTGTTCGACTCCGGCGACGGCCTCGGGTTCGGGGTGTTACACTCCTCATGGTTCCCTCTATTTAAAGCCATCTTCGCAGCCACTCTTATGTTAGCTTCCTGATGTGGGATCCCTCCAACATCAGAGTTTAAATTCAACACCAACTCTTGCCGCCCCCTGTTAGAAAAATAAATGATCCTTGCTTGCCATGGGATTTGAACCCATGCCTCCCCTCAGATGCTCCACACGCTACTTGCCACTAAGCCACAAGGCTTTTTGTGTCATATTTTATCCCCAATTAATTATAAGGTCTAAAGGCGAAAGTCCAGGTTCCCTTAAAAAAAACCAAAATAAATTGCAAGAGCCAAGGCTTGAACCCAGGCTCCCATACAACCTTAATGACGCCACAACCATTAGACTACAAGCTTCCTTATGTCATTTATTTAACACAATAATTTAAAAACCCTCATCCAAGCATCCAGGTTTTTTTTTTCACTTAATACCAAAATTTTGCTAAAGCCCAAGTTTGAACCCAAGATTTCTCTAACACTTCTCAGGGCCATTAACCACCAAAGCAGACATTTAATTGTGTCATTTCATTGCACAATTAAATACCTATATACAACCTCCTTACGGACCCACACTCAAGGCCCAATACTTCTAGGCCCAAATTCGGGGTGTTACAGTATGAGCCAAGTATGGTATGCTTAAACATGCACATGTTTAGGTATGTTTGGAATGACCATGTTTGGTATGTTTATATAAGTCTAAGTGGCGTTATGCTTATAGGTAAATATGAGCTAATTGTAATAGTATAAATGTGGTCAATCTATGATGAGTTTTGAAATGGAAAATGAATTAAGTGTTGATGAATGGAATGTGTTAAGTACATATATATGTTTAGATAAATTGTATGTTTGCATTTCAGGTGCCTATATGGCATATTGGTTATAAGGATAAGTGACTTAATGAATTGGTCTTAATATGCATGCTTTGGTATGTTTGAAAGCTTGATTATATGTGCAAATGTCTTGTAGGTATGAGCTTGTAATGTGTGAAGGGAATGGCTTGAAATTGGCCTATTTCTTGTTCACACGGCCTAAGATGCGGGCGTGTGTCTCAGTCATGTGTTTCATATAGCCACGCGACACGGCCACGTGTCCTCTGTAGGTTTTTAAAAGTTTCATTTCGAAAGTTACACAGCCTAGCACAAGGCGTGTGGCTTGACCGTGTGACCTAAGTTAGAGAGTTATAAGGGCACGGACACGGGCTAGAACACGGCCGTGTGTCCTTATTTCGAATGTCCACATGGCCTGAGACACGGGTATGTGTCTCAGCTGTGCGAGTCACACGGTCGTGTGACCCCTACAATTCAAATTTTTTGACTTTTTCCTAAACTTTTTGATTATTTCTGATTTAGTCCTGAATCGTTTATAAAGTGTTTCTAAGGCCTCGAGGGCTCGAAAAAGGGACGATATGTATGTATTTGAATGAATTATGATATGTTTTATCTAATGTTTGGAAATGAATGTTTTAAGTTAAAATTTTCTGGTAATGCTCTATAACCCTATTCTGGCGATGGATACAGGTTAGGGGTGTTACAGCTAAAATGTACATATTGTTTAATTAGTTATATGTTATCTAAAGAAGGTCTAATAGTCCGCAAGGACTTTTCCTCATATTTACAGGTTATGAAAGTCTTCAAGGACTTGTCTACAAGCTTTTAATATAAGATAATCCATGATTTGTTATTTGGGAAATAAACTGCCATTGGTATGTTCGCGTGACTGTCCACCATTTAACAGTTCGCGAGGTAGTCCACAGATGCTAAATGTATATATGAGTCCACCAAATCAAATTGCTATAAGTCTATCCATGAGATGTCTTTACGTAAGGCAGCTCAGATTGTATCTGCCCACGAGATCTACTCGCATTTCTTCTGTCTACCAATCGTGCGAAATGACTCCACAAAGAGTCATTTTAAGAGCTGCACATTATGTGGGTTGACATTGTGCAGACTGTAGTAAATTTATTGTAATGTAATTGTTTGTTTATGTGATTACTCTGTGATTGTGGTAGCACTCTGTAACTCGGGTTCGACGACCGAACTGGATAAGGGGTGTTACATTACATAATAGAAGTAAAGTAGCATGGCACAAGTCATTTGTCTCAGAGATAATTGATTTAATTACTATTTGTTAGTAATTTAATTTTCATGAAAGAAGATATGATGGTTGTCATGAGATAAAATAGAATCATATTGGGAGAATGAATTTATCCCAAATAGATTAAGTAAATCCTATGAGGGTAACACACTTATGACAAGGTCATTGCACGACCTCTTTATAAGTAGCTTTTGTAATGGTATATAATAAAGGGGAGATTAGTACTTTAGTGGAATGACTTCATGACTAAATAATGTTGTTATTAATAAGCAAAGAGCCAGATTTTAATTACAAATTATTTGGGATGTAATTATATATGTTCAATCGGTAATAAATGCATGTATTACATCCTTTGAGAAATATATGCATGTATCACTATCCATGCGTTTTCTCACTAAGTACAAAAGATGACTTAGGAATTAATTTAATTTCTTTGAGTTATTATTAATAGAAATTAAATAATTGAAGTTCGAAGTAAGAATTAAATTAATTAGTCATCTTAGATTTGTTGAATAATATAATGAAATATATTTCTTCATAGATTCTAGCACGTTAAAGTTGTCATCACTTTAACGAAATTAGAATTGGGTTGACGAATTAATTTAATTGATAAATTAATTTAGTTCATTTTAATTAGTTAAATTAATTGATTAAATAAATAATATTTTGGGAAATATAAAATGGTTATTGGGTTGGATAAATTATAAGTTTTGGATAAAAGTCCAGATAACACATATAATTAGACCTGATTTATGAAAGGTCCAAATAGGCCTTGTGGCATACAAGAAGCAGCAAACCCTAGTATTATTTAGGGCATGTCTCCACCCCTAAGAGTTCTACTTAGAGTAGAAGTTATTTGTTCTATTAAAATATTATTATTTAATTTGACCTTATTTGAACAGAACTTTTGTATCGTTTCTCTAAAAATAAAAACTATGTTTTGATCTATACACACATATTATTTATGTTGTTATTCTGTTAGAAAATAGTGGTAATTTATTTTACATAATAAATTCTATTTTCTAGGAAAAATGCATAGTTTCGAGTTAAAGAGAGAATTAACTTTCCCACTAAAAGTTAATAAAAGTTTTCATGCTATACAATTGGCTTGTGTTATTTGAGCCCACACTCTAAGCAATTTGTGGTTCGAGAATAGCGAAGAAGGTTATTCAATTGAAAACTAGGTTCGACTTAATTGCCTCGTACAAAGCACAAGTATAATTTTGGTTAAGGGTTTATTACTATAAATATCACAAAAGTTCTGTTTTAAGGAAAATTTTAAACTTCTATTGTGCCTAAAAAAACATTGTTTTCTAAACCAATTTTTCCAACGGAAAACTAGCATGTTGGATATAAGACTTTTGCATGACATTGCTTCACTTACAATAGTGGAATTCATAGCCCAATAAAGGGTAAATGATATCCTCTTATCGGCCTTACATGGTAGAAGTAACATGATCATGGGTCATTTGTCCTAAGACTAATAATTTAGTTACTATGTGTTAGTAATTGACTTTTTCATGAAGGAAGATGTAATGGTTACCATGAGATTAAATAGGATCATTTGGGAGAATAAATCTTATCCTAAAGAGATTAAGGATATCCTTTGAAGGTAACAGACATATGTCAAGGTCATTGGACGAACACTTGATTAGTAGATTTCGTAAGGGTATATAATGGGGAGAGATTAATCATGGTAATTTAATGGAATGACTATAACTAAATAATGTTGTAATTTATAGACAAAGAGCCAAAACTTAATTACAAATTATTTGAGCCACATTATATATGTCCAACGGTCCTTTTGCTAGCTTAGTATAACATTGATGGTTGCAATAAAATTGATGATATGAAAATGCGGAACGACGAATTAGAGAAATGAATGCATTTCTCACTTTGAGGAAGAGATGATATGGTAATTAAATTAATTTGTAAATTATTATTTAATTAGTTTGTAATTGATTAATTGAAACTCGAAGTGAAAATTGAAGTAATTAAGTCACGTAGTTTCATAAGAACAAGTTAATTAAATTAATTTGCTCTAAGATTCTAGTACAGTAAAGTCATCATGACTTTAATAGAATTGAATTTGGTGGAGAAAATAATTTAATTAGTTTAATTAATTTAATTTAATGAATTAATAATATTTTGGGCATAAGAAATATATTTTTGGTTGGATAAATTATATGAGTTGGTTTAAAGATCAAATAACACTTATAATCGATCTGATACATGACAAGGCCCAACTAGGCCCAATTAAAAAACTGGAGGTCACAAACCTTAGTCCAAAAAATGGTGATTGTCCCCACCTCTAGCATATCCTTGTGAGAGTATGTTTTCCTATTAAAATATTATTATTCGATTAAAACTTGTTTGATTGAAACAATTATTATTTTGTCTATAAATAGAGTTTAAGGGTTAGGTCAAATATACACATTACTTGTGTCGATATTTTGTCAAAATATTTTCAAGTTATTTTTCCTAAAATAAATTATATATTTTAATAGAGTTCATCTTTGGTTTTTAGCCTTTCAAAGCTTACATAGTTTTCATCGAATTACAAATTGATAGCATTTTGACCGATAGCATTTGTACATATGTTTATTTACATTACATCTACATCTATTGACACTTTAACTTCTTAAACTGATAATGTTTACATTATGATTAGGCAAATTAGCTAGATCTCATTCTTAAATTGCATGTGAAGTAATTCTTGTACAAATTTGATGTTGTACGACTATATAACTTAATTACCTAATTTAGTCCAAGGGCCATCATTTTTCATGTTTTATGTATTTTCTTGAGGACAAGAAAAAACTAGAGTGTGGGGGAGTTGATTTGCCACAAATCGATGTGGCAAATTAGGCTTTTCCGATGCACTTAAGGAGCTTTTTCTTAAGCTAAACAGAGTTTTTAGCATAGCTTTTCATTATTTTCGTTATTTTCATATTTTTGGATAATAAGTGAAAATGTCTCATTTTGTCTATTTTTTTACCCAAATTGGCCAATAGTCCAATTGGGAGGTCTAACTTGTGTTTGAGTGATGTAGGGACGTGTTGGAGCTGAAAATGAGCAAGAACGACACAAAGGGCAGTGATATTGTGATATCCAACCCTTGGAATCGCGATACTCTCGGCAGTATAGAAGACCAAGGATTCCCTTCACTGGTATCGCGATATCCCTTTGGGTATTGTGATATCCACCTCCCAAGGAAGACCTCAAGTTTCAACACTGCCCGAGATATCCCGATATCACCTTCGTTAGGGGGACAAACTTGGACAAAAAGGGCAACCTTTTTCTACCAAGCACACTAATCACATAAGGCTCAAGTACGAGCATTTCTAGCATCGAAAAGTCATCGAAAAACACTTCAACATAGCCAAAAATTTGTTAAGGAGGATAGAAACACACATTAACTTAGTGTTAGATTTAATTTTCTCTAGGTTTTCTTTAGTTTTCTCTGCACTTTTCTAGGGTTTTTATTTTTCTCTTCTTCTACCTTAGATTATAGTTTATTTTTCTGCATTTACTTATTGTTCTTTATGTTAGTTAACGTTATAGCTAAGGTTTATTTGCATTTTTAGCTCATGTACTTTTCTTTAAAAACTCTTTAAGCTTTAGCTTAATGTATTTCAATTTATTTTACTTTAAATCTATCAAAGATTGTTCCTTTTATGTTTCTTTATTTAGATTTCTCTATAAATGCTTTTAGTTTCATGCTATTTAAGTTTTCTAGTATAAAAATCTCAACGTTTATATTTTTCTCAAGCTTTACTTTCATGGCTACTTTTTTTTCCATTGCTATGTTTATTTTCTTTACTTTGAGCATGTGTAGTTAAACTTTTAAGGAGGTTGGTTGATGGAGATGTGGATAAATTAAAATCTTTGGACAAAGGATTAAATCGTAACAAATTGGACTAATTTTAATAGAACTAAAAACTTAAGAAGTGACACCCCTAAAGGAATATCAAGATAAAGTGAGACCAAAAGGTAATCTTGTCGTGCACCCGTTCGTTAGTCCTGGGTTAACCGGTGAGATCGGAAGATAAATCAAATCTAATTTGACTAAGTTGGTAAAATTGAGACCGAAAGAAAAAATTGAGCCATTTATTAATTTATGTGATTTATGTCCCTAGTCCAAGATTTGGTAAACCACATCGAAGCCAACCAACTCCCATTAGTTATTTGCTAGATAGTCCCTCTAGTTTACATTTCTAATAATTTAGTCCTTAGAGTAAAAAAATTAATTTTTATGCAAACTCATCTTTTTTACGAATTATCGTACTATAAAATCGTATTAGTAGTCACTTAGACTCTATTATGTAGGCTAGTTTTTGCTTAATCGCCTCTTCCTTTGGGTTTGATTCTTGGAATACTTTGGTGTTTCATTGGAACACTATAAATATTATAACTGACCTGTACACTTGTAGTAAAATCAGGCTTTGAAAATAGTTTCATAAATTTGTTATTTTAATGTGCACGCGCGTAATCGGTCATATATCAATGCACAAGGTGCTTTCACATATTCCTATTGTCTTCGCATCTTGGATGGATCTCTTATTAATACACTTGTCCACATTCCCATACGTGCCATTACCATTATGATAGACTTTTAGTTACGCGAGTCATATAGTAGTTTTCACGTACATGCCCTAACGAGTTTTCCTATTTATTGTCCTGGAGGAATTCATTTTTCCATATGGGTGAATATGTTCTCCACTAGATCATGCCATGCCTAGACATGGACTTTCGACTCTGATGAGTCAGTAAACCTCTTTCAAGGTATTGTTCCGTAGAGCCAATAGACCATTTCCATGATGCCGTTTCGTAGAGCCAGCAGATCATTTCTATGATGCCGCTCTGTAAAGCCAGTAGATCATTTCCATGATGTTGCTCCATAGAGCCAGCAGACTATTTATCCAACCAAACCTCCTCAAATCCCCTCTCAATTCGTCCATTCAACCAATACTTACCTCCGGACTCCGTATTTTATAAACATGCATACTAGGCACATCACTACAAGCAATGCAAATTATTTATACCATATCATGCAGTACACCACATTTTAATCAACACACAACTATACCCGTTTAATCGTGATATTCTTACAATTTTCATACTTGCACAGACCTATACATGCATTTAATCTCCTTACAATCCTAGACAACAATATTTATACACAGCCATAGACTTAGACCAAATTCAGTATAGAACACGCAAGCAACACAACAAACAGTACAACCCAGAACAACACCCAAATAGTGGTGTTCAGAAACTCACCTGCTGTCATTTGTTCTCACCAACTAAGCTTTTTCAAATGCTAGAGTCACCTTCATCCTGGAAGCTAAGGACGACAACCCATATACCAATTAAACCAAGGGTATTCAAACTTAAATACC
Source organism: Gossypium hirsutum (assembly GCF_007990345.1). NCBI lineage: Eukaryota > Viridiplantae > Streptophyta > Magnoliopsida > Malvales > Malvaceae > Gossypium > Gossypium hirsutum. Next base: position 56,780,099 of record NC_053424.1, read on the forward strand.
TATAATCTAGTATCATGTAGAAGCTTTTTCAAAGATTTTAGAAATTCTCACTTCTCTTTTTTCTCAAATTCATGAACACAGGGAGATTAAGAAGCTTACAACTCATGGATTCTCTATTTTCAGACTCAAAACCTCACAACCACTTCCTCATGCAGAACATTCCTCAACTTTTTCTTCTTCAGAGCAACTAAAGAATATAATGCAAAAGAGAAGATAATAAAATAGAAATGAGAAGAATTCTACCTCCAAAATAATCTTTCTCATGCATATATGTAACCCTTCACACATGGTTACCAAAGCCCCAAATAATCATCCATCGATAAATGTTCTGCCTCCCACTAAGGAACCAACCAATTCCAACTTAACTGAACCAAAATTGAGACCCAACAAATGACCATTCAACCATTAAAATTCCTAGATTTTTTAGTAGAGTCCGCCGAACTTACTATCTCTTTCAATTAATTCCCAAATCTTCCTTAATTTCCGGACCTTAATGAAAACCAGGTGTGACATAGGTGGATTAGATTCTGATAGGTTTGAGGAATCGAGGTCTTGATTTTTTTCATTGTACATGATGGTAAAGTGTTTAGTTTTGTCAAGTGGAGTATTAACACGAGTGTCCCTAAATTGCAATGGCCTAATACTATGACTTGGAAAATTCAATTTGACCAAATCAAGGCTTTGATTTCCATTAGTTCCATCTATGACTTTATCCATCTATAGGATACCTTATCGTTAGAAGACCTTGAAACATTCTTGGTAGGCCCAACCTGATTTACAGCTTGTTTAGGTGGTAACTTATTAGACTTACTTACTTTATTACCTTATTTAATTTCCACACAATGCATCTTTGTGATTCTCGGAAGCTAATTCTGATCCTTTTCTTTGTTGTCTCCATATTTTTTGCTATACGTTCATCTATGAGCCAAAGTTTTTTAATTTTGCTTTTATGTTTAAATCCAAGACCGACAATGTATTCTTTTCCAGTATATTAACTTCTTTATGACTCATAATCTTATAACATCCCTCTTGAATGTAATCAACCATAGACTTTCTGAAAAAACCTATTGTGTAATCCTCTATTTCTTGAAATTTGACCAGGTAGGATTCATTTCTTAGATCTTTAAGTTGGAAAATTTTCAACAGCTTCCTTAGTGAAAAAAAATATTATTTTGTAAAGCATTAAAGTTGGTTCTTCTCTTGAGTAATTTGATAACAATTAACTTAGCTATTCTATCCTCCAAAGCGAATGTATTCTCTATGAAAACTTGATTGAGGGAACACCACTCGTTGTCTTTGTAATAACATTGCTCTCTAATAACTCAAAGGCATCAATCTATTCTTGTTCCATAGGTTCATTGAATTCCTCATGGCATGGAGTAAGGTTTTCTTAAAAGACATTTTATATGCATATGATAGGTCCGTCTTCAAATCAATAGAACGAAGTTCTAGCCAAAGGTAAAATTTCAATTTGATTCAAGAGTTTGAATAGTGATGTAAAGATAATTTCCAGTGTTCTTTAATAAACTAGTTATAGTTGCTAATGTCACGCCTAACAACTAATCTCTCCTTACCATTTCAATAACCAAGGGGTTGCTTGTTGAAATTATTTCACTTACCAATAAACAACATTATAACTTCACGCCTAGTATTTAACTTACTAGTAGCATTAAGATTGAGAAAGAATTAGGTCTAACCAACAATTACACACAAGTGGGGTTTATTTAAATTAAATCGGATTCCCACACCATATAGAATGAATATGTCCATCATACCCACCTATGTTGTTTGTCACAAGTATTAAAATAGATTAAACAATTACATATTTAACAATTCTAATTGACAAGACAAATATTCTAAGCAATTGAATATGAGCCCTCCTATATTCAATAAACTTGAATATTTGTAATTAAATTAGAAGATATAAAAATACCAAAGAACAAAGAAAAGATGAGGAGTAAGTAGATCTCGTAAACTTTTAGAATCAAATATTGAAATTCTTTTGACTAGAAAAGAGAGGTTTAGAAATTCAAGGAGAAAAAAAACTGAAAAGTAAAAATATTACTAAGGTGAATATGTCTAATGTGGCTCCCTAAGTATTAACCTAATAATGCCTATTTAAAGAAAACAAATCATATAATGAAAAAAAATACAAAAGTTTCCTTAATTAAACAAATCAAAATTTTCTAAATTTTTTCACAATTTTTGCATCAAGCTTACATGCCAATTTTGGACACCTTCTTGACGTTTTTTGGGCTTGATTCATGACATAACTTTGGTTACATCTCTCAATTTCTTTTGAATTGATATATTATAGACCCAAACAGATTTTTATAACTTAAGTTATGATCAAAATATTGAATTAGTATTGTGTTAAAAGTCCAATATGCAAAAACTTATCAAAAATAATCTTTAAAATCCTTTTAGCTAATTATTCACTTAAATCAATACTAAATATAATTAATACTTAAATAAAATAATTAAAATATATATTTTAGAAAATTACGCAGGAGGCCAATAAAAAATCTTAAATCCTTTGATAAAATGATTTTTTTTTCTATTCTATCGTTACAACTATGAATTTCAAAATCATTCATAAATATTATATTTATATACATTGTTCGGTACAAATTACGCTTTTTTGTTCAATCATAGAGCTCATTCAAGAAACAAAAATAAAAACATGACTCCAACAAAAGCCAAGAGAGATCTACACACCTCTTTACTTAAGTTCATCAACGACAGATTATTGATGACTATTTCATGTGGCAATCTTAAAATAAACAAACCTTCAACTTCGAAATGTATATTCTGAATTTGGATCCATTTCCAGAATATTAAGAGCCATAGAGAATGAACTAGCGAAGCAAACAAGACAAATAAAAACCAGAAGGACTTCCATTCGTCTTAAGTGCCGAACATACTGCCTGCAACTGCGCTTTCTAGTTTTAAAGCTTAAACGGACCCAAAAGCACAAACACAAGTGAGATTGACACTGAAACAGTGAATGGTTGTCCACCATTTCTTGGAAACTCCGTTAATGAGCCACAGTTTTCGGCGGCGCTTACTTATCTTTGCTTCATATTTCACCCGATTGTTTAACCTCATCCCCTCCCTTGGTCTTACTCGTCCCTATGTTACGTACCACAGTCAGATAAAATCGACAAGTTTACTATGAATCATTTCTCATTTTAGTCAGGATGCAACTCATAAATATGTTGACAGGACAAGATGTTTTTTCTTTCAAGTGTTTGATAGAAAAAAAAGGGTTTTAAGTGAGGACTTTTGGCGACGGTGCGTGTTCACACTCAATATATCATGTCTTTCATCTCTTTTCAACAAAAGGGGTAATAAAACCACTGGATCTCGTTAGAAGTTTACTATTGTAAGACGGTCATCCCCTGTCACCACCACCGTTACATCATTGACCGCCACCTCCTCGTCGAATGTTCCCTCGGCACTGCCGCCACCACTGTGTTCCTTCCTTTTGGGGCACCATTTTTCCTCTCTCAGCACTAACCCCCATCTTAAAGGTATAATTATAGCAAAAAAGTTAATTTGTAATTTCATTTATAATATCCTTTTGAAATATTAACCATAGGAGAGATTGACAGAGAGCAGGTAAGGAGAGAGGCCCCACTTGGCCATTTTTGGCAAAAATGGCATTCAATTCAGTTTTTGTTGAACAGAACATGAACACGGTTAACTTAATTTATACAACCAATTAAATTAGAATATCTTAATACTTGATTTGAAGCTATCTCAAATCTAATCGTAACTTTATTTATAAAATACATTTATTTTTATATTAGGGTAGGATAGATTAAATGAGTATTTCTACAAAAGTTTTAAAATAGATAAAATTTGGTCTGATTCTGTTATTAGTTCCTTTAGGAAAGTTGTATATTTAGTTATTGTAGTTTAATTTGGTTATCTTTAATTTCTGTCCTTTTTGCATTATAAAATTTTAGTTTTCATCAAATGGTAATTATTAACTTTATTAAGTTCTGTTATTTTCAAAATTTGTTGTGACAAACATATTATCATATGTGTAATATTATTATCACATATTACTCATTAAGAATGTAATTAATTGATTAACGACCGTCATTTACGTCAAGATAGAAATTTCAAAATTTAAAAAGTATAAAAACTTAGAATGATCCATTTTGAGAGTATGGTCTAAATATACAAATGTACGTATAGTATAGTACTAATAATTGAATTTAACTAAACGAATTTAACTACTATTGTTTGGGTTGGTAACAAAATTTCAAATTTCAAAACGTACAATATTAAAATTGACTTCAAAAAATATAGAGACTAAAAGTGATCAAAGTATAGACATTAAATGTAACATCCCAAACTCGGCCTAGACGTTATGGCCAAATTTGGAGTTGTTACGTACAATGATTGAAAATTTAGTTTTCGTGTTTCTTGAAAATCATCGCAAACTCTTAAAATCCCAGATTATTCGAAAACATATCTTATCTAACTATTTTATTATAAACGATGTTTGATTATACTTGCTAAAACATATGATTTTGCACCGAAAACTCTTAGAAAGTTATATTTTTGAAAACACAGTTTGTTATTTGAAACTTGTTGTTTTTGCAAAAAATAATCATTGTCAATAAAACATTTAAACAATATTATACGGAAAACAGAAAATAAAGTCCAAAACCCAAAATAGTCCAAAAGTCAAATTTACAAAACACTTAAATCCAAAATTAAAAATATTTAAAATGAACACAAAACTTTAATAGCCGAACTCCTGTCGCACCGACCCGCCTAAGTCTGAGGATTACCTGAAAATATCAGTCAAACGGAATATGAGTTTTCAAAACTCAGTATGCAACACATAACTTAGCAGATGATTTATATAAGACAGATTTTACAGAAACAGAATTATATCAAATCAAAACAAATACAGACATGTTTTCCTACCCCCATCTGCTACACACCATCTTCGACCATTTCAACACACCATATGAGGTATGAAATACCCATCCAACCCTACACACCACTTAGATCCATTAAGACACTTTTCAGAATATTTGCAGTTGTGCTACTAGTACAATGGACGAGATATCGCCTCTTATAGAAACACTTCCTCCACATAATATAACTGACCCAGATGCAGATATAATTAGAACAAAAATCATACATGCTAAATTATACACAAATGTCATAGCTTATCATATGTTGTCTCAAATATACATACATATAAAAGAATTACACTAATAGATGATCGAATTTATTGTTTTATAAATTATTTGATCACATACCGTGTAACACCCCGAACCCGAGACCGTCACCGGAGTCGAACACGAGGTGTTAACAAACTTTAAAAATTTTCCAGACACTTCCAATCTGCGTAATAGTCGCTTTAAAAATCATATCTTGAGTTCAGAAACTCGGAATCCAGTTCCGTAAATTTTCCCTGAAACTAGACTCATATGCCCATATACATATTTTTTTCTAGAATTTTTGGTCGGGCCAATTAGTACAGTTTATTAGTAAAAGTCTCCCATGTTACAGGGATCGACTACCCTGACCTTTGCGCATTACAACTTGGATATCTCCCTGTACAGGGCTTCAATACTGATGCCGTTTGTTTCTATAGAAACTAGACTCAGAGAGGAATCTATACATATATGGCTTGACTCCTAATTGTCTCTGGTTAATTTATAATGAATTTCCAAAGTCGGAACAGGAAATCCAGAAACCGTTCTGGCCCTGTCTCACAAGAACCTGAATATCTCTTAACATACTGTCCGTATAATTGTTTCGTTACTTTCCTATGAAATATATTCATCAAGGTTCGTTTACATAATTTATTCACTATTTAATTCCATTCCTACTATTTTTAGTGATTTTCCAAATCTACATCACTGCTGCTGTCAGCATCTGCCTTTAAGGTAGACTTTACCTATTTCATAGTTTCCATGATTCAACTAGCCCTTTTTGCATAAATAGCACAATTTATGATAGTGATTAACCATTCCCATGGCCAATCCTTGTCAAGCATATCCATACCAAATGATTATAACATTATACTCAACATATATATAAGCCATTTTCGCATGGCTATCCAAAATTATACAAGTCCAAAGGGTCCATGACCCACAACGAACGGGTAGTCCTATACATGCCATTTCGAAGTTCAACCAAAATTGTACCAAAAGGGGGCTTTGATAGTGTGGGCGACTTCGACTTCAAAATCCCGAGTCCGATAGCTAGAGAACCAAAATCTATAAAATAGAGGATCAAAGAAACGGAGTAAGCAATTTATGCTTAGTAAGTTTTGAGCAAGGAATTCCAGCACAGCAAAAGTATAGCATTCATATAGCTAAACGAATAATTTCATATGCACAAATTTTCGATATCATACTTGCTTCACATTACCAACCCTTATGTACATACACAAAAGATCAACTTAGCCAAAGGCCGGTAGCTCGTTTATCAACTGAGTGAATACTTATTTGTAAGGGCTCAACTAAATTCAAGCACATACGAAACATACCTCAATGTTGGGATGTTTCTAGAGTATTTACTGAAATTTTTACAGCAAGATCATTCATTCCCAAATCACGTACCTTCGGAATTTAACCAGATATAGCTACTCGTTCAAATGCCTTCGGGACATAGCCCGGTTATAGTAACTCGCACAATTGCCTTCGGGACTTAACCCGGATTTAGTAACTCGCACAAATGCCTTCGGGCTTAGCCCGGAATTAGTATCTCGCACAAATGCCTTCGGATCTTAGTCCGGATATGGTCACTTAGCACAAAGCCTTCGGGACTTAGCCCGGACATCATTCAAATAACCATGCACATTTAACAATAAATCATGGCACATTCGTATTTCGTTTTCGTTAGTAAAACTCAAACACAAGACATTTATCATTCTTGCAATTTCGGCTCAATAGCCACACAAAGAGCATGATTTTGGTTTGCTTAAAAACATGATCTAATCAAATCATAATTTAAGCTCTTTTACTCAAGAACTTACCTCGGGTGTTGTCGAACGATTCCGATAGCTATTCGACCACTTTTTCCTTCCCTTTATCGGATTTAGTTCCCCTTTGCTCTTGAGCTTAATTAAACAAATAAATTGATTTAATCATTTGAGCATCGGAAAGAGGAACACAAGGCACTTAGCCCATTTTTATACATTAGACATTAAAGTCACATATGTACGGAATCATGAATCAAACTCAACATTTTAGCTAATTTTTCCCCCTTGGCCGAATTTTCTAAGCCAAGACAAAAGCATCAATATGCTTGCCTCTAACCGAATATATGCAACACCAATCTCCTTCCTATGGCCGAATATGCATGTCTATGTTGGGGCCGATTTCAACACTTAATACATTCTACAAGTATGGTCACTTGTATTGACTAAACACCCTTTTTGTTTCAAGTTCAAAACTTGGCTAATACACACATATATACACTAGTAAAGCATCCTCTCCCTTTCCATCAATTTAACACATGCATTACTCATTAATATACAAAAATTATATTCGGCCTTAGCACACAACTTGCTAGCCGATTCTTCTCCATCTAGCAACCAATGCACATATGTGCTCACTCAAAAATGCTAAAAAGAAGATTCAAGAATCATCAATCCACCATCACATGCATCATTAACAAGCTTCATATTTAGCATGCAATGGCATTAACACAAAATCTACCTAGGCCGAATATCATCCCCATGACATAGCAAAGATTTGAACCATGGGATAATTAGAACTCAAGCTAGCAACTAGAAACATGCATGAATCTCATGGCACAACCTCAAACATACCTTGATCTAGATACAAGTATGGCCAAACCTCCTCCTAATCCTCTTCCAAACCAAACATGAAGCAAGAACTCCTTCCTCCTTTGAATTTTTGGCCAAATGAAGATGAAAAAGGATGAACAAAATTTTCTCTTTTCTTTTCTTTAACTCACGACAATGGGGGGGAAACAACTACACACTTTTTTTTTGTTTTCATCATATTCCCTTTCATTATTTTATGCCCATGCTCCTTATTTTATTTTTTTCCACCCATGATGCACCAACACAACATGTCTATGACATGTCTTGCCCATCACACTTGGTCTACCATGCTTGTCATGGCCGGCCACTACTAGTTAGGGGGGAATTTGACATGCAAGTCCCCCCTTTTTATTTCATGCTCTAATAGGTCCTTATGCTTCGACCTATCACATTTCAAAAATGTCGCACATAAGTCCTATTGACTAAATTCACATGCAATCGACTAAATCGAAGCTTGAAATTTTCACACATTCATAATTACATATTCTAGACAATAAATATCACATTCAAACATTTCGGTGACTCGGTTTAGCGGTCCCGAAACCACTTCCCGACTAGGGTCAATTTTGGGCTGTCACATACCGACCCCACGGAAGGCCCACGATTGATTGGGATGATGTGTAGAGCCAAACGGAAAAATTTTGGATTTTAGGCCCACATGGCCTCACATATGCCTGTGTGGTCCACATGGCCCAAATAGCCCAGACCGTGTGTCGCACATGGTCGTGTAGCGTCAACAGTGCTCAATTTTGACTTTCTTCATTTGCTATTTTTTAGGTTTCTCATTACACACCTGACCCAATTTCGAAGCCAAAACTTTTACGAGCAGTCCAGAACCTAAAATCATCCATTAGTTCACCAAATCAGCCATATTTACATTTACCAAATCCGACTCACAAAATCATTACAGTCAACTTCACAATTCTAATAAAAAAATTTCAACCTAACATCTCAAATTAACCTCTTACCTTTTAACAAAAATAGCAGCCCACCAATGAAATTAGGTTGCCGGAGAATCAATTGCCTCACCAACTTCCCCTAAAACTCATGATTACTTATATGGTACAAATTTACATTACGTACTAACAAATAGAGGAAACAACAATAAGAATAAATTCACTTACCACCGAAAGAAAAACTTAATGGCATAAACACAAGTAATCAATAATATGATTACTCTCTAATGATGAATAAATTTTGCACAAATAAAAATGAGTAACAACTGTTTCTTGATAACTCATGAAGCATAAAGGAAATAAACATAGTATAGAATGGCTCAAGTAAAACAAAAGAAAGAAATTGGCCAACTGGGAAAAACCAAGAAACATGGGAATTGAGGGAGAAGAAAGTGGAGAAACAAAATTGAAAAAAAAAACAAGAAGCTAGAATTGCAAAACAAAAGGGAATGATAGGGGGACGTTAGTTAGGCTTAGAGAAACACTTTGGCAAAACTAATTAATTCAAAAAAAAAGATAAGATAATTATACAATAAAGATTTAACCAAAATCCAACTACCCTCTAACCCCCAAATCCCATCCAAATCCAATAGATTCCTTAGAGTTAGATTTTAACTCAAGTTCTACTAGTCAAATAACACAAAAAGGAAGTAGCAAAAATGTTCTTCCAATGACTCGAATAAGTAACCTCAAACACATAATCAAAGCCCTTAACTATTGAAGCAGACACTTACCTATGATATATTTTAACAAATAGAAATTGATATTTTTGGGGCATTACAACTCTCTCCTCCTTAAGAAATTTCATTCTCGAAATTTACCTGACTCAAACAAATAAAGATATTGCTGTCGAATTGAGTCACCAGATTCCCAAGTGGCTTCCTTAGTGCCATGATTCTGCCATAAAACTTTAACTAATGGAATAGACTTCTTCCTCAAGACCTTGACGTCTCGATCCAAAATCTAAACTGGCTCTTCCTCAAATGTCAAATCCGATCTAACCTCAATCTCCTCAACAGACACAACATGAGATGGATCAGACCAATACCGCCTCAACATGGAGACGTGGAACACATCATGGATATGGTTCAACTCTAGAGGTAGATCTAACTAATGCGCAACCGGTCCCATACATTTTTAAATTTGATACGACCCAATAAACCTAGGGCTCAACTTACCCTTACATCCAAACCGAATGACCTGCTTTCACGAAGATACCTTACGTAGTACATAATCACCCACAGAATACTTGATATCTCACCTCTTCAGATCTGAATATGACTTATATCTATCAGAAGTAGCATTAAGATGATCCCGAATCAATCTAACCTTATCTTTAGTCTCAAAAACCAACTCAGAACCCAAAACTCGTCGCTCACCCAACTCAGTCCAATACAACGGAGTACGATACCTATGAATATATAGAGCCTCATAAGGTGTCATCTAAATACTGTAGTAGAAACTATTGTTATATGCGAACTCTACTAATGGCAGAAACTTTTCCCAACTACCTCAAAAAGCAATCACACAACCCTGAAGCATATTCTCTAGTATTTGAATCACCCTCTTAAACTGACCATTGGTCTGTGGATGAAACGCAATAATGAAGTCTAATCTCAAACCTAGAGCCTCATGAAGTTTCCTCCAAAACCGAGGAGTGAAGTGAGGATCTCTATTAGAAATAATCAAGACTGAAACCCCGGGAAGTCTCATGATCTCATAAATATATAGCTTAGTCAACTGCTAAAGGGAGTAATTCGTTCTAAGAAGAATGAAGTGGGCAGACTTGGTCAACCGATCCATGATAACCCACACAAAATCCTTCTTAATAGGTGTTAAGGGCAATCCACTAACGAAGCCCATAGTCACATGTTCCCATTTCCATAGGGGAATTTTAACGAGTTGAAACAAACTCGAAGACAACTAGAGCTCAACCTTAACTTGCTGGCATACAATGAGAGACGAAATTCGTCACCTCCTATTTCAACCCAGGCTACCAGTATAACTCACGAAAATCTCGATACATCTTATTTTCACCATGATGCATAGCATAAGGGTTACTATACGGTTCCCTCAGAATGGACTGTCTTAAATTAGAGTCGTTAGGCACAAAAACCTTTCCATGAAAACATAGAACCCCATTACTATTCAACCTAAAATCAGATGTACTATTATCCTTAACCTAACAGAATCATAGAACCAAAGAATCATCCCTCAACTGTTTAACCCGAATTTGATTAATCTAAGTCGGCTTAACTTGCAATTTAGCAAACAAACTCTCATCACCAAATAGACTTAGGTGAGCAAACATCGCCCTCAAATCAGACATTGCTCTACGACTAAGAGCATCAGCCACCACATTGGCCATACAGGGATGATACTCAATAGTACAATCGTAATCCTTAACCAACTTAATCCGTCTATGTTGCCTAAGGTTTAACTCCTTCTGAGTAAGGAGATACTTGAAGCTCTTGTGATCAGTGTAAATGATACACCTCTCATCATATAGATAGTGTCTCCAAATCTTTAAGGCGAAGACAACTGTAGCCAACTCCAGATCATGCGTCAAGTAATTGCATTCATATGACTTAAGCTGCCAAGAAGCATAACCCACTACCTTAACATCTTGCATCAAAACACAACCCAACCAACATGAGATGCATCACTATAAACTATAAATTCCTTACCAAATTTAGGCTATATCAGAACAGGAGCCTGAGTTAGAATGGATTTAAGCTTCTCCAAACTCGATTGCTGCATATCAGTCTAGAAAAATGGGGTGTTCTTACGCAACAACTTAGCCATAGGAGCTATGATAAGCGAGAACCCCTCAATATGTAACAACACGATTTTGAGGCTAGCTAGAAAAGTGATTTTGGGACCACGAATCTGACGTAGAAAAATCTATTTTTACTATATTTTTATGGTCAAAAGTTATAGGGAACTATTCTATGAAAATCTCGTTAAAAAATTTTGATGTTTGGGCACTCAATTTAGTCAAAAGGACTAAATCGTAAAAAGTGCAAAAGTTGAGTTCTACTTGTTAAAGGTGTCCAATTGCTATGGGATTTTAAATTAGAGATCCTTAGTTGGTAATTAGACCATTAATAATTTAGTGGAAAAAAATGGACATGAATAGGTAAAATTTCAAAGTTATGCATTAAGGGCATTTTGGTTATTTGATAAATAAAAGAATAAAAAGGGAAACTAAAGTCAAAATTTGTGTCCATCTTCTTCTCCTTGGATGAAATTCTCATGCTCACCATAGCTAGGGTTTCTTCAACTTTCAAGCTTGATTGTAAGTACATTCTAGCCTCGTTTTTAATGCTCTTTACATTTTTGAAGTCCTTGACACCTGATTTACCTATTTCTACCATTATTTTGAAGTAGGGTTCATGTTTAAAAATTTACCCATGTGTGACATGCATGTATTTTGATGTTTGATGGAAGATATTGTATGTTTAAGGTGTGATAAACAACTTTTACTAAGTGATTTTTAGTGAAAATGCATAAAAAGGACTTATTTGTAAAAATTATGAAAATGGGTAGTAGAAATGTGATTTGATAAAAAATGTGGGCTGTTATAAGCATGATTTAGGTTCGGCTAGGCTTGGGTAGCAAAGAAAATGGATACATTTCATTTTACGAGCTTAGGGACTAATTTGTAAAAATATGAAACTTTAGGGGCAAAAATGTAATTTTTCCATAATGTGATGTTTGGACTAATTTGAGTAATGTGAATATTAAATAAGTTAAATTTTATATTATAGATCAAGAAAAACGAAGTTCGGACCTTGATAGGGGGAAGAACAAGGTTATTGATGATTACGTGCATTTCTTACTATTTTGTACTAAGGTAAGTTTGTGTGAAAATAATGCAATTTTATATTATGTATTTAATGCTTAATAATGCGTAAATTGTATGATTTTTTTACGAAAATATTCAACGAAGTTTCGACAATGAGAAAATCCTGGTTGAACCTTAGGAATAGTTCAGGATACAAGTGACATGTCACTAGGAAACCATGAGTTATGCGATTTATGTGAATCTGGGTGTTGGTCATGTACATTCTATCAGTGGCTGGGTAGTCTAGTATGTGTTGTGGATACCTGACAGCTTGTGTGAGCAGTCCGTGTAGCTATGTCTTGACTGACAGCTTGTGTAAGCAAGCCCGTGATTAGCTCGTGTGTGAGCCTTATGTATTATGAGATATGAGGTAGCATTGGCTACATATGTGGCACTAATGTGCAAAGCTTTCCTTGTATTCGATAATATTCGAAGGGTTCAACGGGTAATCCAAAGATCATGTCAAAGATGACAAAGTGTGCAACTATGGTTGAGTTGGTACAGGTATGTATGTAAAACTCATGAGTACGGACTTTAGTATGAGATGAACTCTTGCTAAGAATGCTAATGAGTAAGCTAAGCCTAAGATACTTGATGATAATTTTGCTAACTTATTTTGAGTAGTTATATGATTAATGTAAGATTTATGTTGCTTATTATTTGCATACAAACTTACTAAGCTCTAAAAGCTTACTCCCCTTTTCTTTCCATTCCTTATAGTGTTGCCAAGCTAGCTCAGTGATCGAGAAATTTCGAAGCTTGATTCACACTATCAAACGATTGTTTAGGTATACTTGATTTTAATATTTTGAGTATGGCATTATAGGGGCTTGGTCATTTTGTTACGTGTCATATTGGTTTAGCCAAATGTGTTGGTTTTGTAGAGGTTAATGATTCATTTTGTATATGGCCATTGGAAGTTGGCTAAAATTATTCTTATTGGTCATTGGTATATTTACGTGATAGTGTTTATCATGAAGATGAAATTGGCATGAATGGAAAAGAAAGTATGTGGTGTTTATGCATGATAGATGTTAGTATGTGCAAATAATGTATTGATATCTTGTTTATGGTTGATTTGGTTGTATGTATATGCTTGGATTGGTGTTGCTTGTTGTGGTGTAGGTTGGTGCAAGTAAGGGTAGAAAAATGGCTTGATAAATAGCCTTATTTTTTCCATACAGGCAAAGACATGGTCGTGGTCTCAACCGTGTGAAGACACGGCCCAGGGAAATGGGCGTGTGAAGTCTGCACCTATTTTATGAAAAATTATGAAAATTAAATCGTCTACACGGCCTAAGCACATAGGCGTGTGACTTGGCCGTGTGACTTCATTTTGTTGATGACGTCATAAACAGAGAGTTACACGGGTTAGGGACACGAACGTGTGTGACCACACGACCTACCCATACGGGCATGTCCCAAAGCCACACGGGCGTGTGACCCCTATTTTGGGGAAAATTTTTCTAAGTATTGGAAAGTTTTCTAAAGTTCTCGGTTTAGTCTCGAACCACTCCTAATGTATACTTTGGGCCTCGTAGGCTCGTTTAAGGGATGATATGAATGTTTCAAAAGGTTTTAAATTTGAGTGGAAATTCATGTCTTGGTTTTGAATGTTTATTTGAGTTTAAGTCCGATAATGCCTCGTACCCTGTTCTAGCATTGAATATGGGTAAGGGGTGTTACATTTAGTGGTACCAGAGCTATGGTTTAGTCGGTTCTTAGACTAACGTAGCATGTGTACGAGTCTAGCTATACATGCCATATATAAATTGTGATAGTGTGACGACTCCTGACAATTTTAAACTGTGTTTTCATATAGTAATGAATCCCGATCGAGTTGTGATAGATGATGTAGAAAGTAATGCGCCGGCTCTGGCCCAAGGGATAGTGCCAGTTGAGAGTAGACTCGTAACTGTGAGTTAGGAAGGAGAGGCTCGAGAAGCCTTATTCCAGATGATGAACGTGGTTCTTAGGGTTCGTGCGAATAAACTCGGCCGCTCAACAACAACATGTTTCACCCCTTCCTAAGCCTCAACCTATCCCCATAGTGCCTCAAGGTATGGACTTCATGAGATTGAATAGAAACCCAGTTGATAAGATCCGAAAGCAAGGGGCTGAAGAATTTAGAGCAAATGTCGATGATGATCCAAAAAAAATAGAATTTTGGCTTGAGAATTCTATTAGAGTATTCGATGAGTTATCTTGTACACCTGATGCATGCTTGAAATGTGTTATATCTTTACTGAGGGACACGGCATATCACTGGTGGAAAACATTAGTATCTGTGGTTTTGGAAGAGAGGGTTACATGGGAATTCTTTCAAGAAGAGTTCCGAAAGAAGTATATCAGTGAGCGATTCATCAATCAGAAGCATAAAGAATTTTTGAACTGAAACAGGGCCACATGTCAGTCGTTGAATGTGAAAGAGAGTTTCTTCAGCTCAGCAAATATGCTAGAGAGTGTGTCTGCTTCGAAGCTATTATGTGTAGAAGGTTTGAATACGGGCTTAATGAAGACATCAGACTGTTAGTGGGTATTCTTGAGCTGAAAGAATTTGTTATGCTCGTAGATCTGGCTTGTAAAGCATAGGAACTGACCAAAAAAAAAAGAGAAAAGCCAAGTCTGAGGCTAAAGATGCAAGAAAGAGGTCGATGAGTAAGTCGTTCCAATCTCAGTCTAAAAAATCTAGAGAAATGTATTCTCGTTCTCATGCTTCAGTTGGGTTCTTAAATAGAAACTGCAGAAATCAGTATTCGAGTTACAAAGCTCAGACTACTTCTATTGCCAGCGTTGGTAATCGACCTAATAGATCTGGATGCCCACTTTGCGAAAGGTGTCACACAAGCAAGTGCCGAATGAATGATCGAGCTTGTTTCAAGTGTGGTTCCCAAGATCACTTTATTAAAGATTACCCTGATATGTCTGAAAAAGAAAAGTTTCAGAGTACAAAGCCGAGTAATACCACTTCTAGAGGGAGACCCCTGAGAAATTTCGGGAATAGAGCTTAGAGCAGAAATGTGACAAAGGATTCAGCAGAGAGACCTGACGCTAGAGCATCGGCTAGAGCTTATGCCATTCATGCTCGTGAGGACGCATCTTCTTCCGATGTTATCACCGATACTTTTTTCTTTATGATACTACTGTTATTGCTTTGATTGACCCGAGATCTACCCATTCATATGTATGCATGAATTTGGTAATTAGTAAAAATATGCCTGTTGTGTCTACGAAATTTATGATTAAGGTGTCAAACCCTTTAGGCAAGCATGTATTAGTTGATAAATCATACAAGAAATGTCCTTTGATAATTAGAGGTCACTGTTTTCGACTGACTTGATGTTGCTGCCGTTTGATGAATTTGATGTTATATTGAATATGGATTTGTTGACTATGCATGATGCTATAGTAAACTGTAGATGGAAAGTTATTGAGTTGAAATGTGAAAATGGTAAAATCCTTCGAGTTGAAGCATGTTAGCTAGATTAATTGCCTGTAGTGAACTTTTCAATGTCAGCTAAAAAATGTATAAGAAAAGGCTGTGAAGCTTATCTAGCTTATGTGCTTAATACAAAAGAGTCTGAAATGAAAATCGAATCAGTGCCGATAGTTTATGAATATCCAGATGTGTTCCCGGAAGAGTTGCCTGGATTACCTCCAGTTAGAGAAGTTGAGTTTCGCATTGAGTTAGTTCTTGGTACTTCACCAATATCTATTGCTCCTTATAGGATGGCTCCGACTGAATTAAAAGAATTGAAAGCTTAGTTGCAAGAATTGATAGATAAGGGTTTTGCAAGACTGAGTTATTCTCTCTAGGGTGCTTCGGTATTGTTTGTAAAGAAGAAAGACAGATCTATGAAACTTTGTATAGATTACCGACAGCCAATAAAGTAACCATAAAGAATAAGTATCCTTTACCAAGGATTGATGACTTGTTTGACTAGTTGAGAGGAGCAACCATGTTTTCAAAGATTGATTTAAGATCAGGCTACTATCAGTTACAAGTTAAATACTTAAATGTGCCGAAAACTACTTTTAGAACAAAGTACGGGCACTATGAATTTCTTGTTATGCCATTTGGATTAACTAATGCCCCTGCTATTTTCATGGACTTGATGAACTGAATTTTCCGACCACATTTGGATAAGTCTGTAGTTGTTTTTATTGATGACATACTGATTTATTCTCGTGATGAGACTGATGATCATTTGGGAACTTTTTTACAAACTTTGAGAGACAAACAGTTGTATGCTAAGTTCAGTAAAAATGAGTTTTAGCTCAGAGAAGTTGGATTTTTAGGCCATATTGTCTCAGGTGATGGTATTCGGGTTAATCCCAGTAAAATTTTGGCGATCATTGATTGGAAACCACCAAGAAATGTGTCCGAAGGCAAAAGTTTTCAGGCTTAGCCGGTTATTATCGACGATTTGTTAAAGGATTTTTGATGATTGCTACTCCTATGACGAGATTGTTACAACAAGACGTCAAGTTTGAATGGTCCGAAAAATGTCAGCAAAGTTTTGAGAAGCTGAAGGCATTATTGACTGAGGCACCAATTTTAGTACAACCTGAACCGGGAAAGGAATTTGTGATTTATGGTGACGCATCACTAAATGGACTAGGATGTGTGTTGATGCAAGAAGGCAAGGTGATAGCTTATGCCTCGAGGCAATTGAAGCCACATGAGAAGAATTACTTGACGCATGATTTTGAATTAGCTGCTATTGTGTTTGCTTTGAAGATATGGCGACACCATTTGTACGGTGAGAAATGTCATGTTTTTACCGACTATAAGAGTTTAAAGTATTTGATGACCCAGAAGGACTTAAACTTACGGCAACGAAGATGGCTCGAGTTGCTAAAAGATTATGAGTTGGTGATTGACTGTCACCCGGGTAAAGCGAATATAGTCGTAGATGCCTTAAGTAGGAAGACTTCATTTGCTTTGAGAGCATTGAACACGAGATTGACCTTATCCGATGACGGTTCTATTCTAGCTGAGTTGAGAGCCAGGCCGATGTTTATTCAGCAGATTTGTGATGCCCAGAAATGTGACGGTGATTTGTGAGCCAAGAGAGCTTATTGTGAGTTGATTAGTGATTCAGATTTTCATGTCGGACCTGATGATTGTTTGATGTTCCAAGATAGAATTTTTGTACCGAAAAATGATAAACTTATTCAGAATATTCTTCATGAAGCACATAATGGTTGTTTATCTGTACATCCGGGTAGTACGAAAATGTATAATGACTTGAAGAAATTATATTGGTGGTCAGGTATGAAAAGAGATATTTCTGAGTTTGTTTTGAGATGTTTGATATGCAAACAAGTAAAAGCCGAGCACCAAGTACCTCCGGGTTTACTTCAGCCAATGATGGTGCCCGAGTGAAAATGGGTTAGGATTACGATGGATTTTGTAACGGGTTTACCCTTAAATCCAAAAAACAAAAATGCTGTCTGGGTTGTTGTTGATAGATTGACGCAATCTGCTCATTTTAAACTGGTACGTACTGATTACTCACTTGATAAGCTTGTTGATTTGTACATTGTTGAAATTGTTAGACTTTATAGAGTGCATATTTCTATTATATCGGATAGAGATCCGAGGTTCACTTTGCGGTTTTAGAAAAAGTTGCAATAAGCTTTGGGTATGAAATTGAATTTTAGTACAGCTTTCCATCCACAAACCAACGGTCAATCCGAGAGAGTAATTCAGATTTAGAAGATATGATCCGATGTTGTGTTCTATAATTCCAAGGTAGTTGGGAAAAATATCTACCATTGGTTCAATTTGCCTACAATAAAAATTTTCAATCAAGTATAAAAATAGCACCTTATGAGGCATTGTATGGGTGAAAATGCTAAACTCCATTGTACTGGATAGAGCTTAGAGAGAATTAGATTCACGGGGTTGACTTAGTTAGAGAAATTGAAGAAAAAGTAAGGGTGATCCATAATTGTTTGAAAGCTGCTTCAAATAGACAAAACTCATAAGCGGATCTGAAAAGAAAAGAGATTGAATTTCAGATCAATGATAAGGTATTTTTGAAAATATCTCCATGGAAGAAAGTTCTAAGATTTGGCCATAAAGGCAAGTTAAGTCCGTGATTTATTGGTCTGTATGAGATTACCAAAAGAATAGGACCGGTGGAATATTGGTTAGCTTTGCCATCTGAGTTGGAGAGGATCCACAATGTCTTTCATGTGCCTATGTTGTGTCATTGTAGATCAGACCCTTCGCAGGTGATTTTACTGATAGAAGTTGAGATTCGTCCGGATATGAGGAACCAATCAAGATGTTAGCCTGGGAAGTAAAATAGTTGAGAAATAAAAGTATAGCTCTTGTGAAAGTGTTGTGGCAAAGACATGGGGTTGAAGAGGCCACTTGGGAGCCCGATGAGGCAATGAGAAAACAATACCCAAAACTATTTTCCGGTAAGATTTTCGGGGACGAAAATCCCTAAAGGGAGAGAGTTGTAAAAGCCCGATTTTGAGGCTAGTCGGAAAAGTAGTTTTGGGACCACGAATCCAACGTAGAAAAATCCATTTTTATTATATTTTTATGGTCTACAGTTTTATGGAACTATTCTATGAAAATCTCATTTGAAAATTTTGATGTTTGGGCACTCAATTTAGTCAAAAGGACTAAATCATAAAAAGTGTAAAAGTTGAGTTCTACTTGTTAAAGGTGTCCAATTGCTATGAGATTTTAAATTAGAGGTCCTTAGTTGATAATTAGACCATTAGATAAGTTAGTGGACAAAAATAGACATAAATAGGTAAAATTTCAAAGTTATGCATTAAGGCATTTTAGTCATTTGGTAAATAAAGGAATAAAAGGGAAAATAAAGTCAAAACCTGTGTCCATCTTCTTCACCTTGGCCGAAATTCTCATGCTCACTATAGCTAGGGTTTCTTCAACTTTCAAGCTTGATTGTAAGTACATCCTAGCCTCGTTTTTAATGCTCTTTACATTTTTGAAGTCCTCGTAACCCGATTTACCTATTTCTACCATTATTTTGATGTAGGGTTCATGTTTAGAAATTTAATCATGTGTGACATGCATGTATTTTGATGTTTGATGGAAGATATGGTATGTTTAAGGTGCGATGAACAACTTTTACTAAGTGATTTTTAGTAAAAATGCATAGAAAAGACTTATTTGTAAAAGTTGTGAAAATGGGTAGTAGAAATGTGATTTGATGAAAAATGTGGGCTGTTGTGAGCATGATTTAGGTTCGGCTAGGCTTGGGTAACAAAGAAAATGGATACATTTCATTTTACGAGCCTAGTGACTAATTTGTAAAAATGTGAAACTTTAAGGGCAAAAAGGTTATTTTACCATAATGTGATGTTTGGAATAATTTAAGTAATGTGAATATTTAATAAGTTAATTTTATATTATAGATCAAGAAAAACGAAGTTCGGACCTTGATCGGGGGAGGAACAAGGTTATTGACGATTAGATCCATTTCCTACTATTCTGTACCGAGGTAAGTTTGTGTGTAAATAATGTAATGTTATATTATGTATTTAATGCTTAATATTTCCTAAATTGTACGATTGCTTCTATGGAAATATTCAACGAAGTTTCGACGATGAGAAAATCTCGGTTGAATCTTAGGAATAATTTAGGATACAAGTGACATGTCACTAGGAAACCAAGAGTTATACGATTTATGTGAATCCAGGTGCTGGTCATGTACATCCTACTGATGGTCGGGTAGTCCGACATGTGTTGAGGATACTTGACAGCTTGTGTGAGCAGTCCGTGTAGCGACGTCTTGACTGATAGCTTGTGTAAGTAGGCCTGTGATTAGCTCGTGTGTAAGCCTTATGTATTATGAGATAGCATTGGCTACATATGTAGCACTAATGTGCAAGACTTTCTGTGTATCTGATAATATTCTAAGTGTTTAACGAGTAATCCAAAGAGTATGTCAAAGATGACAAAGTGTGCAACTATGGTATGAGTTGGTACAGGTATGTATGTAAAACTCATGAGTATGGACTTTAGAATGAGATTAACTCTTGCTAAGAATGGTAATGAGTAAGCTAAGCCTAAGATACTTGATGATAATTATGCTAACTTATTTTGAGTAGTTATATGATTAATGTATGATTTATGTTGCTTATTATTTGAATGCAAACTTACTAAGCTCTAAAAGCTTACTCCCATTTTCTTTCCAATCATTATAGTGTCGCCATGCTAGCTCAGAGATCGTAGAATGTCGGAGCTCAATTCACACTATCAAACGATTGTTTTGGGTATACTTGATTTCAATATTTTGAGTATGGCATGTAAAGGGACTTGGTCATTTTGTTACGTGTCATATTGGTTTAGCCAAATGTGTTGGCATTATAATGGTTAATGATTCATTTTTTATATGGCCATTGGAAGTTGGCTAATATTATTCTTATTGGTCATTGGTATATTTATGTGATAATGCTTATCATGAAGATGAAACTAGCATGAATGGAAAAGAAAGTATGCGATGTTCATGCATGATAGATGTTAGTATGTCCAAATGATGTATTGATATCTTGTTTATGGTTGATTTGGTTGTATGTATATGCTTAGATTGATGTTGCTTGTTGTGGTGTAGGTTGGTGCAAGTAAGGGTGGCAAAATGGCTTGGTAAATAGCCTTATTTTGTCCACACGGGCAAGGACACGACTGTGTGTCTCAGCCGTGTGAAGGACATGGCCCAGGGACCTGGACGTGTGAAGTCTGCACCTATTTTATGAAAAATTATGAAAATTAAATCGTCCACACGGCCTAAGCACATAGGCATGTGACTTGGTCATGTGACTTCATTGTGTTGATGACGTCATAAACAGAGAGTTACACGAGTTAGGTACATGGGCATGTGTGACCACACGGCCTACCCACACGATCATGTCCCAAAGCCACATAGGCGTGTGACCTCTGTTTTGGGGAAAAATTTTCTAAGTGTTAGGAAGTTTTCTAAAGTTCTTGATTTAGTCCCGAACCACTACTAATGCATGTTTTGGTCCTCGATAATATGAATATTTTCGAAAGGTTTTAAATTTGAGTGGAAATTCACGTATTAGTTTTGAATGTTTATTTGAGTTTAAGTCTGGTAATGCCTCGTACCTTATTCCGGCTTCGAATATGGGTAAAGGGTGTTACATAATAAACCTCCGATAATAACTTACTAGCCAAAGAAAACTATAGATCTCAGAAACGTTTCTAGGCTGTTTCCACATAGGAACAACCTCAACTTTCTTAGGATCAACTAGGATTCCCTCAGTAGAAACTACATGACCCAGAAAAGTTACATCTCTTAACCAGAATTCGCACTTGCTCAACTTAGCATAGAGCTGTTTCTTATGGAGTATTTAAAGAACTACTCTAAAATGTTCATTATGATCATCCTTAGTCTTAGAGTATACTAGAATGTTGTCAATAAAGACCACAACGAACTGGTCCAAATACTACTGGAAAACCCAGTTCATAATATCCATGAATGCAGCCGGAGCATTCGTCAAACCAAAGGTCTTGACTAAGAACTCATAGTGCCCATAACAAGTCCTAAAAATAGTCTTGTGAATATCGACCTCCTTAACCTTAAGCTAATGATACCCAGAATGAATATATATCTTGGAAAACATAGAAGCCCTATGGAACTAGTCAAATAAGTCGTCGATCCTCGAAAATGGGTACTTATTCTTTACTATCAATTTATTCAGATGATAATAATCTATACACATCCTCATAGTACCATCCTTCTTTTTTACAAATAGAACTGACGCCCCTCACAGAGACACATTATGACGAATGAATCTTTGATCGAGGAGTTTCTGAAGCTGAGTCTTTAATTCCATAAGCTCCTTTGGTGCCATACAGTAAGGAGTAATAGACACCAGAGTTGTACATGGTAAAAGCTCGATACCAAACTTGACCTCTCGATCTGGAGGCAAACCCGATAACTCCTCGAGAAAAACATTAAGAAACTCTTTAACCGTCTGAATATTCCCAACATATGAGTCCATAAAAGTAAAATTACACATGTACGCAAGAAATGTCTCACATCCTTTACGAACAAACCTTTCATCCACAAGAACAGAGAATACTTTGGATAAGTAATCCTGACACTCACCGATTATAATCACTTCCACATCCTTCTCAGTTCTCAGAACGAACCCCTTAGTAGTACAATCCAAACTGACCCGATGCTCTACGAGTTAGTCTATTCCCAAAATTAAATCGAATTTCCCAAATGGTAGCTCCATCATATTAGTCGGAAACATAAGCCGTTGTATCTCCAATGGTACATTTTTATATAGTCTATTAACTCGAACTGATTGACCCAACGGGATAAGTACAGAAATATCTCTAGAAGTGCTCGCAATAGGAATCCAAAAATTTATAGAAGAAGAACTAGCTATATAGGAGTGTGTTGATCCTATATCTATAAATGCAAAATATAGAGCAGTGTGAATAAAAAAACCGTATTGGTGATAACATCTATGGCGTCTCTATCTTCACGATGTCTAGCAGCATATATCAGTTCAGGTTGGATCACCTCAGTCTAATTAGCACCTCTTCTCAGTGCTCTCTGACCTTTCCCTAAACCATTACCACCCCTGACCGGACCGCGGCCCCTAAGCGGCTGCTAAATTGTCCACTTAGGTTGAACAAATCTCGGAGCTGGAGCTTGTATTTGATCAAAACGCTGTGGAAAATCTTTGATGCGGTGCTCCATCGACCTACATCGCAGACAAGCTCCTAACCTCCTCCAACATTTGCCCAGATGGTGTCTACCACAGTCCCCAAACAGTTGAGCCACAATAGGAGCAACTGGAACCTCAATATTCGGAGGCCCATCAGATCTGGACCGTTTCTTAGGTCTCTAAGCAGAACTAAAGCACTTCGATTCCTTTCTTTTTCTTGCCTCTCTCACACTCCTTATTTTCACGCTCAACGCACTTAACCTCTTCAGCAATTTTTGCTTTGTCCACCAAGACTGCCAAAACCCGCTCCCTCTGCAGAGCTATCAAAACCCTAAGATTGTCCTTCAATCCTTCCTCGAAATGAATACACTTTTCATATTCTGTGAAACCATCCTGTGAGCATATCTACCCAGTCTTATAAATTCGCCTCGCATTCAACCACAGTTCGATCTACCTGAGTAAGGTTTATAAACTCGCGTCTAAAAGCATTCACATAACTTGCCCCCATATATGTACTCTAGAAGGCGTTCTTAAAATAATCTCATGAAATTTGATCTGTCTGAGTACCCTCATCAATCATCAATCACCACTAATATGCCTCGTCGAGAAGCAGAGATATTGCACCTTTCAACTTTTGCCCAGGGGTGTAGTCGATGTCGTTCAAAATCCTCTTTGTAGCTTCCAACCAATATTCAGCCATAGTCGAGGCGACTCCTATGACACCCTAAAATAATTCAGCACCATTGGATTAGAGTCGTTTAGTTACTGGCCCACGGCTCTTAGAACTAGAATGGGGCCGAGTGACCTTATCTAGAACTCTTAGCATTGCTTGAGACAATGCGTTGTCCTCAGCCAAGTGACTTTGTGACCCAGTCTTTACAGTAGGCTTAGCTGGTGTCTCACTTGTATTCAGATTGAGCATACTTCCCATTGAGGATGACTCAGCTCGAGCCCCTCTTTGGTGCCCGCCGCGTCCACGTGACCCACATGTACTCATCATATATATTATCTACATTACGAATTTTTATATATCAGTTCCAATATTTATTAACAAATATTTTATGCTTAGAAGTTTATTAGAAGAATTTACAGAGATGTTTTAGTCTCTAACTATTGTAGTATAGTTCTAATCATATCAGTATTTTTTTTCTAACTAAAATTTATATAAGTCAGAAGTACTTACAGGATCGACGCTGGAGACTTTGTATTTCTCAGAATTATTTTTCAAATTAAAGAAAAAATTATTCAGAAAACAATTTTTAATTTTTTAACTCAAAATTTCACAGTCCGAATTTTGTAACCTGGCTCTGATACCACTAAATGTAACACTCCAAACTTGTCTTGGACGTTATGGCCAAATTTGGAGTTGTTACGTAAAATGATTGAAAATTTGGTTTTCATGTATCTTGAAAATCGTCACAAACTCTTCAGATCCCAGATTATTCGAAAACTTTTCTTATCTAACTATTTTATTGAAAACGATGTTTAATTATTCTTTCTAAAACTTATGATTTTGCACCTGAAACTCTTAGAAAGTTGTACTTTTGAAAACACAGTTTGTTATTTGCAACTCGGTGTTTTTGCATAAAACAATTGTTGTCGATAAAACATTTAAACAATATTATACGAAAAACGAAAAATAAAGTCCAAAACCCACAACAGTCCAAAAGTCTAAAATTTACAAAATATTAAATCCCAAATTAAAAATATTTAAAATGAACACAAAACTTTAATAGCTGAGCTCCTATCACACTGACCCACCTACGTGTGAGGAATACCTGAAAATATCAGTCAAACAGAATATGAGTTTTCGAAACTAAGTGTGTAACACATAACTTAGTAGATAATTTATATAAGACAAATTTTACAGAAACAGAATCATATCAGAGCAAAACAGATACAGATATGCTTTCTTACCTCTATCCGCTACACACCATCTCCGACTATCCTAACACACTATATGGGGTATTAAACAACCATCCAACCCTACACATCACTTAGACACTTTTCAGAATATTTGCAGTTGTGCTGCCAGTATAATGGGTGAGATATCGCCGCTCATAGAAACACTTCCTCCACATAATATCTAACAGCCTGATTTTGGGCCTAGTCGGGACAGTGGTTTTGAAACCACTATTTTGAGGCCAAATAAATTATTTATAATATTATTTTATGTGTCATAGCATGATTATGCAAGTGCATGAAAATTTTGGTTAATTAATTTTAGCTATTGTGAGCTTAATTACGAAAAAGGACTAAATCGCATAAGGGTCAAAAGTTTTGTTTTGCTAGCCAAATGTGTTAAATAGCTAGAGAACCATAATTAGGGGTTTTTAAAGTGCAAATAGGCCTTTAAATTAGTGGTGGTTGGCCATAAGGGACAAGAATTGACAAAATTGACAAAATAGTTAAAGTTGGTAATGGTTTGGTATTTGATGACAAAAGCAAATACTAATAAAATAAAACAAGTGGTCATTTCTCTTCTCCATTTCCTTTCTCTACCGAAATATTGAAGGAGAAACCTCTATGGAAGCTTGAAATTTTCAGCCACTTGCAACCCTTACTAGTAAGTCATTTTGATGATCATTTTTGTTGATTTTTATGTTTTTGGATCCCTTGTAGCATGAGCTAGCTAATGGGGGGGATTATTTTGCAAAATGATTGAAAGTCTAGGTTTCTCCATGTGAAGCTTATGTTGTTTGCTGAATTTTTATGGAAGAAAATGAGTCATGGTTGTGTAATAAACAACTTTTGCGAATAGATTTTCATGAAAACACAAAAAATGGACCATTTTGTAAACATGGCAAAATGAGTGATAAGTATGGGTAATAATGAGAATTGTAGGCTGCTCCTAGTATAAAAAGAATTCAGCTAGGCTTGGGTAGTGAGGAAATTCGATAAAAATCAATTTACGAGCCTAGGGGTAAAATCATAAATTTGTGAAAGTCTAGGGGCAAAATGGTCTTTTTCCAAAGTATAAATTATGAAATGTATTGGTTGATGATTAAAATAGTGGATTTTATCATTATAGATCAAGAAAATCGAGATTTGAGCTTAAGTCGGAAAGCACAAGGTTATGGACTAAAATAAAATAATTGGCCAAAATTTTCATTCGAGGTAAGTTCATATGATAACAATAATGCAATGTTATAATTGAATATTAAATGCTTTATTGTTATTATTATATAAATTGTATGATTTATTATACGGATATTCTTGATGAAGATTCGACAAGTAAGTACATAAGCAAATAATGCGATGTTGTAGCATATTTTAATGTTTTGATAATATGTACATTTAAATGCTTTATTACTATCATGAAAGTATGAAATGTATGATGGAAGAATAAATGACATTATGAGCAAGTGCGACGACATTGAGTTAGACAAGAAACCCCGTTTGAACCTCAGGAATAGTATAGGATACACGGGATATGTCATGAGAAATAATGTGGTCTGAACTCATAAGTTGTGTCTGAGTTCATGAGATAAGTGATATATGTAATGTGGGTCTGGGTGCTAACTATGTGATTAGGCCCGTAAGTAACTGTCTGAGTGAGCATATCATGTTAATGCTTTGGGGTCAGGGTACTGACTTTGTGTACAAACCCGTGAGTAGCTCAAATGTGACCATTACATAATATGTGGTAGCTTTACCTACATACGTTACACGCTATGAGTTGGTTCTAGCTGCTTATATGGCACTATGTGCAAGTTTTCATGTATCCATTAGTGTTCCTAGTGTTCAACGGGTAATTCAAGGAAGGATTTGATGATGGTCCCAATGAGGTATGTCATTGGTGAGAACGAACTTGAGTTATGTTACGAATGAGTATAGGTATGTACAAAAACTCAATTGAATATGAAATCCACGAATGGTAAGTCCATGAGTATTGTGAAATGATGTTGTGTTAATTTGGTGGACTAAGATATATGTTTATAAATGCATAGATTTCTAATTTAAAAGAAATGAAGGTGTGATGAACTTAGTCATCATCATTTTTGTACTAAAACTGCTTTGGACAGTAGCTGTAGTCCAAATTTGAAAATTCACCAAAAAATGTGAAAATTGAATTTGAGGCCGAATAAAATATGAAATTAAAGCTTATTGAGTCTAGTTTCACTTAGAAGAAATGGTGTAAGAAAATGAGATATTTAAATTATTGTGAGACAGAGTTAGAATGATTTTGAAATCCCCTATTATGATTTAAGAAAATCATTGAAGATTGTAAAAAAATATTTACGGGTTAAAATTTATATTTTTAAAATATTTAATAAGTCTATTTTTAAGATAAATAGACTAGAACAACATCTGAGTCCCGTATTATGAGATAATTAATTTTTCGTGAAGAGGGGTCAAAACTGTCAGATAGCGAAAAGGGGTAAATTTAAAGAATAAACTGTACTTATTGGCTAGACTAAAAATTTTGAAAATTTATGGTAAGAAGATATGTGAGTCTAGTTTCAAGAAAATTAACGGATCTTAATTTGGAGTTTCGTAACTCCAAATATAAATAAATTAGTAACCATGACTTGAGAAAAATAGCATGACCAAAAAATAAGTAAAAGTGTAATTATAGTGGTATTACCTTGAGAAGCATGTTGGCATATTTCATATGAACATACTAAGCGTAAAGCTTACTGCCTCCTTTCCATTTCTTTAGTGTTTTCAGGTTGGCTCAGGGTTGGAGATCGTCGGAGGCAGTATTACACTATCAAGCTATTACCGTTAGGGTATTGATAAACCTTAGGGTATTTGAGTGAGTGGCATGTATAGGGACTTAGTTATTATGATGTGTATTCTTCTTATTATGTTGGCTTAAATTGATTTGTTGTGTTTAGCCATGAGACGTGGCTTATATGAATGATGGCTTATAAGCCTATTTGTCCAAGCTATGTATTGATGTCTTGCAATGTGGTCATGTGATTATATTTGTTTGATATGAATGGTTAGTGTTATGTTATGTATGCTTGATGAATGTCTTATGACCAAACGAAACGGTCATAATCAGAGAATAAAAATGTGATATGGCAATAAGTCAATAATGCTGGAAAACAAAATTGGTGTGGAATGACTTAGGCAAGCATGTCGTTTGTGAATGTGAAATAATGTCAAGCATGGTATAAATGTATAAGTGATAATCAAAATGACATGTTCAATTGATTGTAAATTGGTATGTTTAGACTTGGTATAAAATTAGTAAGCAAAACATATGTATGATGACAAATGAATATTACAATTGAATCTTAATGGAGGATGTTTAATTATCTACTTGATGCTACAATATATGTGTCTATAATGTATTTAAGTATGTGAGGTATTAATGGTAATAGAAGGCTTGGAAAATAGCCTAAGCGTTGGCCATATGGGCAAAGACACAGCCATGTGTCTCAACCGTGTGGAAGACATAGCCTAGCACACAGGCATGGGGTACAAATTATTTGCTGACGTCACAAACAGAGAGTGACATGGGCTAAGGACACGAGCGTATCCCAAGCTACACGGGCGTGTGTGACCACACGGCCCAACCCATATAGGCGTGTGACTCTCTAAAGTAAGAAAATTTGTTAAGTTGTCCAAAGTTTATCGAAAGTTTCTAATTTAGTCCCGAACCACCTCGATGTATGTTTTAGGCCTCAAAGGCCCGTATAAGGGCCGATATGCATGTGTTTGAAAATTTTTAATTTGGACGAAATTTTGTGGCCCGATTTTGCATGTTTGTGAATGTTTAAGTCCGATAACGCCTCGAACCCTGTCCCGGCGTCGGATATGGGTAAGGGGTGTTCCATAATATAACCCAACCCAGATGTAGATATAATTAAAAGAGAAATCATACATGCTACAGTTATACACAAATGTCATAACAGATAGCTTATTACAAGATTAGCTTATCATATGTTGTCTCAAATATACATACATATAAAAGAATCATACTAATAGATGACCAAATTTCATATTTTATAGATTATTTGATCACATACCGACCCCACAGAAGGCCTACGATTAGTAGGAACGATGTGTACGACCCTAGGGAAAAATTTTAGATTTTGGGCCTGCCCGCTCGTGTAGCCCACATGGCCTCACATACGCCTGTGTGGTCCACACAGGTCCACACGGCCCAAATAGCCAGATTATGTGTCACACACAGTCCAGCACATAGCCATGTAGCGTTGATAGTGCCCAATTTTAGTTTTCGCCATTCACTATTTTTTGGGGTTTCTCGTTACAAGCATAACTCGATTTTGAAGCCAAAACTCTCATGAGCAGTCCAAAACCAAAAATCGTCCATTAGTTCACCAAATCAGCCACATTTACAATTATCAAATCCGACTCACAAAATCGTTACAGGCAACCTCATAGTTCTAATATAAAAATTTCAACCTAACATCTGAAATTAACCTCTTACCTTCAAACAAAAATAGTAACCCATCAACGAAATTAGGTTGCTGGAGAGTCAATTGCCTCGCCAACTTCCCATAAAATTCAACGATTCTTATACAGTACAAATTTACATTACGTACTAACAAAAAGAGAAAAAAAAACAATAAGAATAAATTCACTTACCCCCGAAAGAAAACTTAATGGCACAAACACAAGTAATCAATAAAATGATTACTCTCCAATGACGAATGAGCACAAATAAAAATGAGTAACAATCGTTTCTTGATAAATTATGAAACATAAAGAAAAGAAACAGAGTATAGAACGGCTCAAGAAAAATAAAAGAAAGAAGTTGGCCAAGTGGGAAAAACCAAAAAACGTGAGAATTGAGGGAAAAGAGAGTGGAAAAACATAATTGAAAAAAAAAGAAGAAGAAGAAGCTGGAATTGCAAAACAAAAGGGAATGATAGTGGGAAGTCAGTTAAGCTTAGGGAAACTCTTTGGCAAAACTAGTTAATTCAAATAACAAAAACAAAAAATGATAAGATAAAAATACAATAAAAATTTAACCAAAATGTAACTACCCACTAACCCCATCCAAATCCAGTAGATTCATTAGAATTAGATTTTTAACTCAAATTTTACTACTCAAACAACACAAAAAAGATGTAGCAAAAATGTCCTCTTAAAGATTCAAACCAGTAATCTCAAACACATAATCAAAGCCTTTAACCATCAAAGCAAATATTTACATATTATAATAAATAGAAATTTATATTTTTAGGACATTACATTAAATCTATAATTTTTACAAAATATATGGACTAATAACAAATTTTAACCTTTATGAATCATTGTTGAATTTAAATTTATACCCCTTAATTTCGATTCAGGAAATTTTATATCCATTTTTTTCCTTGGAGGGGGGGGGTTAAAAAAATTAACACAGCCAGGATCAACCAACGAAAAGGACAGTTGACTCAAGCATATTGACTGATTGATGACCCACATTAGTTATGAAGCAAGTCATAAATATGGTTAGTGAGGACAGTTTTGGGGACAGTGCATGCTCACGCTCACTAAGTACTTCAAAGCCTTTTTATATGGTTTATTAAACCGTCGTTGAAAGTACTATTATTAGAGGGTCACCGCCACCTCCATCTGCACTGCTGCCACCACTGTGTTCCTTCCATTTGCGGCACCATTTTCTTTTTTCCTCTTTCAGCCCTGAACCACTGCCCTTCCGTTAATGGCTACAAAAATAAAAGTTAAATTATAGCAAAAACAAATCGCAATTTATTTTAAAATCCTTTTTTAAAAATTTGGTTAACATCCACTTCCATAAGAGAGATTGACAAGCACAGGCTAAGAAGAGGTGCCGCAGCTTACCATTTTTGTCAACACAAATCCCATCCACAAGGAAAAATGAAATTATGTTTTTGAGTATTTAATTCATGTATTTTAGTTTACCATAATTTCATCATATTATTATTATTGTTATTATGCTTTATTACAAATCACTAATATTAAATCATAATTTTAAAAAATTAAAATATGAATTTTTATGTCATTCAAAAAGTGAAATTATATCAAAATAATTTTACAAAATTTTTCATTTAAAAATGTATTAATATTTATGCTTTAATAAAGTATAATCTTCTTTTAAATTTCTTTGCATCATTAAAAAGATGAATTTATAATTATCAGAAGAAAATATCGTTATTAATATAAAAAATTATGAATTTTAAAAGACCAGTGCCATGATTTGAATTTTTCTTTTACTTTTACATAAATTGATTAATCTAATTTTTAAACATGTTAATTATTTAAACAGAAACATATAATAAATCATATAAATAAATCATAACTAGTTTGTGTATATTAAATTAATGATATTTTTTTATAATATTAGTTTTTTAAAATTTTTAATGAATTTCTTCCATAAAAATTAATAAATGAAAATTAATGTAATTACAAATATTTTTAAAAATATTTAATATTAAAATAATACAAAATTCATCATGCTTTGAATACTAATATTAATATATTACAATTTAATAATAATATTATTAATTTTTTATAGGTTATTTATTTTATATATTGTTAAATTAATTTATTTTAATGTAAAAACTGTTAATATTTGATTTTTTTTTTGTAATTTTATATTTACTTTTGCTCTAGTTTAATCAATTAATGTAATTAACTCTTATTATATTTGAAAATTATAAATTTAATTTGACAAATGTTATTAATTTGTGTCTTTTAACAAAAACTATATTTTAATCTTAACAATTTAATATTCATTAATTTTATCTTGAAATATTAAAAGTTAATTCAATTAAGTAAAATCTTAAAACAAAGAGATAATTTATCTTTTTTTTTTACAAGCAGAAACAACATGTGTTAGGAAAAATTTAATAATAAATATAAATTTTGTATATATTTTTATTCTTAAAATTAAATATATTATAATTATAATAATAAACTTAATCGAAAGTTGCACATTTATTGATCTGGAATAGATTTGATCAAAACCGTGTGCACCAAGTGACAAATAATTTCACCTTAAGGACAAAGAATTTAATCCTTGAAAACAGTGCTAGCGCTGACTTTGGCCAACATGAAATATCCTCTAATAAATTTGGAAGCCATTCAACTTCCTCTCCAATTTTATCAAGAGCAATAAACTCTGATTCCATTGTGGATCTTGCAATGGACGTTTGTTTGAAAGATTTCCAAGAAGTTGCAGCTCCACTCAGTGTGAAAACATATCCATTTGTGGATTTTGAATCATTAGTACCAAATATCCAATTTGCTTCACTTTAACTCTCTAATATTGTAACACCCCAAACTCAGCCTAGACGTTATGGCCGAATCTGGCGATGTCACATGGAATGGTCTTCGAAAATGAGTTTGTCGAGTTAAGACTGTTCCAGTTAATTAGTTTTATCTTAAGTCGGAGTAGAAAGCATGTTCTTTATTATGTCTAAAATCGTATCTTTTAAGCAGAAGCTTTGGTAACGTTTATTTTTTTTTGAAAAACTGTATGTGTTGAAAGAAACTTTTATTTTAAGCAAAATCGAGTTTTTACCATCTAGTCGTACTAAAACCGTAAAACAGTTTTAAAAAATCCAAAATTCAAAACCAAACAGTCCAAAGTCCCAAAATTACACAACAAATACCCAAAATAATGTGTATTCCGAAAACTGAATCAAAGTAGTACGAAACAGTGGTGGTCACCATCGAGTCCTTCGCCACACCAATCTGTCTAAGACTGGGGATTACCTGTACAGATTAACAGAAAAAGGGTGAGTTTTCGTAAACTCAGTATGTAATCCCCACAGAAAACATACATACAGATACACATCAGAATACAGTCGAGTTTAGTATGGGCTTAAGCCCATTTCAGGTTCAGTTTGGGCCTTAGCCCAATCAGATACAATTTTAGATATAAATTAGAGCCTTATCTCAAATACAGTATGCAGTAACAAAAATCAGAATCCTACCCGCCAACCTCTACACACCATTTCCGTCTATCCCTACACACCATGTGGGGTTAAAAACACCCACCCATCCCTACACATCATGCTATACCGAAATGTGGTACATATTCAGTAATTTGCAGCTAAGTTGCCAAATAACAGGCTTTAGAGCCCTTCAGACACTTCCTCCAAATATCATCAACCCACCTCGATGCAATGCAACAAACAATAAATGACATGCTAATATGTGATTATTAGTACATACATTCAACTTAGAATACATTCTGAGTATTATCAGGCTCAATACAGATATCATACAGATAGTTAACATAAATAAAGGTCTAAGGGTTGCTTACTGACCCTACAATAGGTTCACAGTCGACTTAGGTAACCCATGCAACCTTAGAAACTTTTCAGTTAAAATGGGCTCACACGCCCATGTAGCCTGCCCGTGTGGGCCCGCATGCTTGTGTGTCCCACACTGCCCAAATTGGCCTTGGCCATGTGGATCACACTTCTTGGCCCAGAATCTCACACGCTCGTGTGGCCTATACGGCCCAATTCAATCCAGCCTGCGTGTCACACATGGCATACCTGGCCATCACACGGTCTTGTCTGGTGCGCACGGCCTGGCCTCGTCAATCACACGCACGTGTTCCGTGACAAGGCCTACAACACGGGCAACCACATACCTGTGTGGTGTCAACAGAATGCTTTACGGCTTTTTACTGAATCCCATTTTCTGCATTTCGAGTACACACTTGGTTTCAATTGAAGCTAAAATGATTCCTGAGCACTTCAAAACCTAAAAATCGATATTCCAACGCCTAATTTCAGTAATATTAACAAAAATTAATCGATATTATAAAGAGATATTCAACCCAAAACCTTCAAACTCTTACCTTCGATCAAGAACAGGAATTCCACCCCCTTAAAACGTTAATGGGTGATCTCTAGCCTCTCGATTAACTCTTAAACCACAAATAAAATCCCTCTTAAACACTTAGCCAGAGTAACGTTAGAGTTTATTAAAAACGAAAACTTACCAAGCGCGCACAATCCAACCTTGTACAGAAAAGAATACGAAATAAAACAAGAAACCGAAGGGGAGGCAAAATTCAAAGAGATTTTGGCAAGAGAAGGGAGCAGATTTTCAAAAAAGAAGAGGGAAAAAGGATTTTTGGCTGAAGGGAGACACAATGAAACTGACGTCAAATTTTTTTCTCTAGATGAAAACAACAGTTTTGTCAGATTCTGCTAACTCCCCACTAATCTACATCCTAACCACCCACTACTCAGAGTCTTATTAAAACTCAAACTCTTACCCGACGATTGCACAAAAATAGTGCCCAAGCAAGGATTCAAACACAGGACCTCCATCACACCAACACTCGACTTAACCACCAGACCAGTAGGCCCATTCTGGTATATTTATACAAATAATCAAAATACAAGCCTACTGAACAAAAGTAAGGCTTTCTTCAGAAAAATTTAAAAATTTTGCCAATGGCATGGCTTGAACTTGAGACTTCTGACTCACACCCAGAACACATAACCATTAAAGCAGACATATATTTTTGTCACAAATTCACAAAAACAAAAATAAGAATTTTTGGACGTTACAACTCTACCCTCCTAAAAGAAAATTTCAGCCTCGAAATTTACCTGATCAGAATAGATGAGGATATTGCTGGCGTATCGTATCCTCAAGCTCTCACGTGGCCTACTTCGTGCTATGGTTCCGCCACAACACTTTCACTAATGGAATAGACTTCTCTAAAGAACCTTTACATCACGATCCAGAATATGAACCGGCTCTTCCTCGAAGGTCAAATCTGGCCTAATCTCAATCTCCTCAACAGGGACAATATGCGAAGGATCAGAGCGGTAGCGCCTCAACATCGAGACGTGAAAAACATCATGAATGCGATCTAGCTCTAGAGGTAACTCCAACTAATAAGCGACTAGTCCCATTCGTTTCAGAATATGGTACGACCTAATAAACCTAGGGCTTAACTTGCCCTTACGACCGAATCTCATAACCTTCTTCCATGGCGAGACCTTCAGAAACACAAAGTCCACCACAGAATACTCGATCTCACGTTTCTTCAGATCAGCATAAGACTTCTGCTTATCAGAAGTTGCCTTCAGTTGATCCCTAATCATTCGAACCTTATCTTCAGTCTCAGAAACCAACTCAGGACCAGGACATGTCGCTCACCCAACTCAATCTAACATAAAAGAGTGTGACACTTACGACTATACAGTGCCTCGTAAGGTGCCATCTGGATGCTAAATTAGAAGCTGTTATTATAGGCGAACTCGGCTAACGACAGATAGTCCTTCCAACTACCTCGAAAATCAATCACGTAGCTCCTCAACATATCCTTTAGTATCTGAATCAACCTATCAGATTGACCATCGGTTTGAGAATGGAATGCAGTACTAAAGTCCAATCTCAAACCCAAAGCCTCATGCAACTTCCCCCAAAATCGAGACGTGAAGCGATGATCCCTATCAGAGATAATAGAAACCGGTAGCCCATGCAATCTCACTATCTCAAAAATATAAAGTTTCGCCAACTTCTGCAGAGAATAATTAGTACGACCCGGTATAAAGTGCACTGACTTGGTCAATCGATCCACGATGACCCAAACTGAATCCTTTTTAGTGGGTGTTAAAGGTAACCCACTAATGAAGTCCATCGTCACACGTTCCCACTTCCAAAAGGGAATCTTAATCGACTGTAATAAACCCAAATGTGACTTGTAATAGCCCGAATTTGGGCCTAGTCAGAACAGTGGTTTTGGGACCACAATTTTAAGTCAAAGAAAGTATTTCATTATTAATTTTAAGTTATAACCTTTTTATATTAGTGCATGAAAAATTTGGTGAAGTAATTTTAGTGATTACATGCTTAATTGTGAAAAAGGACTAAATCACATAAAGTGCAAAAGTCCTATTTTGATAGCTAAAGTTGTCAAATAGCTAGAGAGCCTAAATTGGAGGTCTTTAAAGGGCAATTAGACCCTTTAGAATAGCATGGCCGGCCATAGGAGACAAAGCTGGTCAAAAGTAAAAAATTTGGTGAAATTAGGTGTTGAAATTGAATAAAATAAAACAAATAGTAAAAGTTGTCATTTTTTTCATCTCTCTTTTTCTTCTCCACCAATTTTTCTCAAAGAAAATGGCCGTGGAAGCTTGAAAAATTTTCAGCAACTTAAAGCCTTTGCAAGTAAGTGATTTGAGGGTTTTTCTTGAATATTTTTATACTTTTGAAGTCCTTGTAACATGAGCTTTCTAACAAGGGGACTATTTTGCAAAATGGTTGAACGTCTAGGGTTTTTCCATGATAGTAGACATGTTGATTTCTAAAATTTTATGGAAGAATATAAGTTATAGTTGTGAAATGAACAACTTTTGTGAAATAGTTTTCATGGAAACCTTAACTAAGGACCATTTTGCATAAGTAATAAAATAAGTGATAAATGTGTGTAATAGTGGAAATTTGGGGTTGTTATAAAAGTAAAAAAGGTTTGGGTAGGCTTTATTAATGAGAAAATATGATAAAAATCAATTTTTAGACATAGGGGTAAAATGGTCATTTTGTGAAAGTCTAGAGGCAAAATGGTCAATTTGCCCAATTATGAATTCTTGAGTGTCTAGAGTAATATGCTGATGAGATAAATGAATTTCTAACATTTTAGGTCAAGAATTAAAAAATTCGGGCCTAGACCGGGGAAAAGCAAAGCAAGTGGACTAAGTTGAACTAGTCGTCTACATTTTGGATACCAAGGTAAGTTGTATGTAAACAATACAACTACATTGTTATTATATGCGTTTGAATTGATATAGCATAAATTGCTTAATTGTGGTAATGAAAATACATGATGATAATTGAAATAATAAAACTCCCAGGTAAACCTTAGGAACAAATCGGATATTCGTGCCATGACATTTGGGTCATTTGTGCGCTAGTATAAGACATGTCTGGGACATGCATCAGCCACATTATGAGAGTCATTGTAAGGCCATGTCTGGGACATGGCATTGGCATTAAGATGAGAGCTAGTGTAAGACATGTTTGGGACATGCATTAGCCTCGTGATGTAAGCTAGTGTAAGACATGTCTGGGACATACATCGGCTACGAGATGTGTCAGTGTAAGACCATGTCTGGGACATGACATCAGCACGGATATGTGAGAGCTAATGTAAGACCATGTCTGGGACATGGTGTCGGCCTCGATTTCGATAGTCAGTGTAAGACCATGTCTGGGACATGGCATTGACTTGATGGATGAGCCAGTGTAAGACCATGTCTAGGACATGGCATCGGCATTATACCCTATGGTTGAGGCTTAGTGAATATCCAATAGCTTTCCAAATGGTTTAATGGTGAGAGTTACAGTTTAAGTTAGACGAGAAAAGTATAACCATATTGTGAGTGGTACAGGTACTTATTTGAAATGTAAGAGACGTGAGCTCAATATATATTATGTGAATTGTATTGGTTAATGATGAGTAAGTTATGCTTATGTCTACATTTATATTATGAGCATGATGATGAATGGTAAAGTTGTTGTTATATTTATTTGTATGCAACTTACTAAGCTTTATGCTTACCTTATTTCTTTCCATTTTCTTATAGTGCCGCCCAATTAGCTCGTGGATCAACGGTTGTTGGAGGCATCAATCACACTATCAATCGAAGCACTTAGTATAGTTAGATCTATTTATTTTGATCATGGCATGTATAGGACCCTAACTTTAGAATTTTGTGTTATTGTTAATTGACCAAATGTGTTGGCTTACTTTAGCATTTTGATTCATTTTGTATAAGGCCATGGAAATGTCTAAAGTTGAAAGTTGTTATACGAATACAAGAAGTTATTTCATGAATGGGTAATTATTGGTTGTTTTAGTAAATATGAAATGTGTAAAGACCTTAGATGTGGTTGTTGGATTGAAGAATCATACTATGATGATCTTTAGCATGATGGATGTTGTTATTCTGTGTTTCAAGGTGGCAAAGGACTTGGTAAATAGCTCTATATTGTCCACACGGGTAGACACATGTGTGTGTGTCTAGGCCGTG
Source organism: Gossypium hirsutum (assembly GCF_007990345.1). NCBI lineage: Eukaryota > Viridiplantae > Streptophyta > Magnoliopsida > Malvales > Malvaceae > Gossypium > Gossypium hirsutum. The sequence goes on from NC_053424.1 coordinate 56,818,391, forward strand.
TGTGACACATGGCTAGCCCCATGGGTGCGTTTTCTTGTCGTGTGTCCCCTGCACGTAAAAATTTCAAGTTAGTATGCATGGTAGTAAACACACGGGCAGAGACACGGCCGTGTGTCTCAGCCGTGTGAAGGACACGGCCTAGCACATGGGCGTGTGCCTGGGCAGTGTGACTTTTAAGGATTGCTGACTTCAGAAACAGAATGTCAAGGTTTTTAGACACAGGCTAGGACACGGGCGTGTCATGGCCGTGTGAGGGACACGGGCCATAAACACGGGCGTGTGTCAGGCCTTGTGAAAAACCCTGTTGGTTCAAATTTAAAATTTAATTCACTCGGGCGTGTCTCTAGAGGCTTAGGCTGTGTGTGTCACACGGGCCATCAACACGGCCATGTTATAATGAACACACAGGCGTGCTACCCTTCCACACAAGCGTGTGTCCTATTTCTAGGATATTTTTATTAGATCGGGTTAAAGACCTGAGTTAGTTTCTGAATGGTTTCTAACGAGAGTTTGAGGCCTCGTAGGCCCACATTAAGAAGTTTTAAACAAGGTTAGAAAAAGTTTTTAAATGTGATCAGGTCTTGGTGACTCAAAAATGATTGTATGCATGTGGTTAAGTATGGTAATGCCTCGTGCCCAGTCCCAGCCTTAGACTCAGGTAAGGGGTGTTACACGACTAGTGCTCAGCTTTAACCTGCTAGCATGTCAAGCATCTAGCCACAAAATCAGTAACCTCTCATTTCAATCTCGGCCACCAATACAACTCTCAAAGATCTCGATACATCTTATTCCCACTAGGATGCATAGGGTAAGGGCTACTATATGCCTATCTCAGTATAGACTGCCTCAGATCAGAATCATTCGGCACACATATCTGGCCTCGGAAACACAACACACCCTCGGAGTTCAAATAGTGCTACAACTCTCAACCTGTCGAAACTGAAGACCCAAAGACTTATCCTCCAACTGTTTACCCTTAAGCTGCTCAATCCATGTCGGCTTAACCTAAAGCTCACTAATAAGCTACCATCATCAAATAAACTTAGGCAAGCAAACATCGCCCTCAAATCAGTCATAGCTCTACGGCTTAGTGCATCAGCCACCATTTGGCCTTGCTAGGATGGTACTCAATGGTGCAGTCGTAATCCTTAAGTAGCTTGATCCATCTACGCTACCTAAGATTCAGTTCCTTCTGGGTGAGGAGATATTTGAGGCTCTTGTGATCAATGTAGACGTTACAATTCTCACCATACAAATAATGCCTCTAGATTTTCAGTGCGAAAACCACAACAGCCAACTCCAAGTCATGTGTTGGATAATTCGCTTCATAAGTCTTAAGTTGATGAGACGCATATGCAACCACCTTACCATCCTATATCAACACACAACCCAACCCGACATATGATGCATCACTGTATACCACAAAGTCTTTACTAGGCTCAAGTTGTATCAGAATAGGAACCTAAGTTAGAACAGTCTTGAGCTTCTCGAAGCTCTTCTATTGTGCATCAGTCTACACAAAAGGAACTCCTTTACACAGAAGCTTAGTCAATGGAGCTGCGATCAAGGAGAACCCTTCTACAAAGCACCGGTAGTAACCCACCAACCCTAGAAAGCTACGGATCTCAGACACATTCTTCGATCATTTCCAATCCAACACTGTCTTCATCTTACGAGGATCGACTCGTACCCTCTCAATAGAAACTACATGTCCTAAAAATGTTACTTCCCGGAGCTAGAACTCACACTTGCTGAACTTCGCAAATAGTTGTTTCTCACGAAGAATCTGTAGTACCACTCTAAGATGCTCATCATGCTCATCTTCAGTCTTAGAATACACCAAGATATCATCGATGAACACCACTACAAATTGATCCAGATAGGGCTGGAACACTCGGTTCATCAAGTCCATAAATGCCGCTGGTGCATTAGTAAAACAAAAGGGCATAACTAGGAACTCGTAGTGACCATAACAAGTCTTCAATGCCGTCTTATACACATCAGCCTCCTTAACCCTCAATTGATGATAACCCGAACGTAGATCAATCTTGGAAAACACATAAGCCCCTTTGAACTGGTCGAATAAATCATCAATCCTCGAAAGTGGATACTTATTCTTAATCGTTAGCTTGTTCAGCTGTCGGTAGTTGATACACATCCTTATTGTCCCAGCTTTCTTTTTCACAAACAACACAGGTACTCCCCACGAAGACACACTGGAATGAATGAATCCCCTATCCAACAATTCCTGAATCTGAGCCTTAAGCTCCGTAAGCTCCTTCGGTGCCATTTGGTAAAGGGCGATAGACACCTAAGCTATAACCAGAATAAGCTCGATTCTAAATTTCACTTCTTGGCTCGGAGGCAAACCCGATAGCTCCTAAGGGAAGACATCTAAAAAATCTCTTACAGTTCTGATGTCTTTTACAGAAGAATCCCCAGAATCAGAAACACTTACATAGGCCAGATATGCCTCACATCCTTTCTGGACCAACTTGTCTGCCACTAACATAGAAATCACATTAGTTCAAAAATCCCGACATTCTCCAATCACAACTACCTCGTCATCCCCCTCGGTTCTCAAAACAACCCTTTTAGTCGCACAGTCTACACTTACTCGGTGCTTAACCAACCAATCCATCCCCAAAATTAAATCAAACTCCCTGAGCGAAAGCTTCATCAGATCAGCCAAAAATACTGTCCCTTAGACCTTTAATGGAACATCTTTATACAATTTGCTAATTCAAATAGGTTGCCCCAAAGGACTCATAATAGTCACTTCACTAGAAGTATTCTCAACCGTTATCCCTAAAGTTTCAGACACAATGCTAACTACATAGGAGTGTGTAGAACTTATGTCTATTAATGCCAGATAAGGTACATCATAAATTAAAAATGTACCTATGATGATGTCTGGAACATCTCTGTCCTCTCGTCAATGAGTAGCATAAATAAGAGCAGGCTGCCTCGCCTCAGTATGTCCAGCTCCTCTGCCCGGTGCTATCTATCCATAGCCCATGCCGTTACCACCCCTAGCCTGACCACGGCCCCTAGATCGCTGTTGAACTAACCTCAGTGGTAGTGCAGTACTAGAACTCGAGGCTTGCATCTGCTTGGCCCTTAGCAGACACTCTTGAACATGGTGCTCAATAGACCCACATCTCAACCATGCCCTACTTGTCCTCAAACATTCACTCGGATGGCATCTACTACAATGCCCACAATGAAAGATCCCATTAGGTGCAATAGGGGGCCTAACTCTAACTGGCCCATCAGATCTGGCCTTTTTCTTAGGCATCAGCGCAGAACTCGAGGGTTGTTCTTACCCCTCTCTCTATCTTTGTTTTGGCACTCAGTGCGTTTTACCTCTTCGGCGATCCTTGCCTTCTCTACTAAAACTGAGAACTCCCGCTCCCTCTGCGGAGTTATCAATACCCTCAGATTATCTCTTAGGCTGTCCTCAAACCTGACACACCTCTCATACTCAATTCCCACCATACCTTACGTATAGCAGCTCAACCTCAGAAATTTGGCCTCATACTTGGCCACTGATCGGTCTCCCTGTGTAAGATTCATGAACTCACGCCTCTTAGCATCGATGTAGCTAGCTCCTACATATTTTCCTTAAAATGCAGACTTATAGAAATTCCAAGTCAATCGATCTGGCTGAGTCCCTTCTTTAACAGTCAACCGCCACTGATATGCTTCATCGCAAAGCAAAGAAATAGAACCTCTCAGTTTCTGTTCGGGTGTAAAATCCAAATCGTCCATGATTCTTTTAGTGGCCTCTATCTAGTACTCAGCCATGTTAGGGGCGACCCCAGTGACACCCTAAATAATTCAGCCCTGTTAGACCGGAGTCATTCCGTAACTGACCCTCGGCACCCAGACCCAGCATTGGGCCCAGCGACCCTCTCCAAAATCCTTAACATAGCCTGAGACAATACGTTGTCCCCAGCCATGCGATCTTGAGACCTAGTCTCCGTCGCAGGTGACACCGGCGTCTCACTCATCTCTAGATTTGGCATACTGCCCAGTAAAAAGAACTCAGATCGAGCCCCTCTATAGCCTCTTCCACGGCCTTTAGTACCCGTCCGCAGATATCTTAAGCGCTCATGTCTAATCAGCTTTATCTGTATTACAAATTTTATGAATCAGTTACGGTTCCAGTATTTATTAGTAGATATTTTAGTTTTAGTAATTTAGAGTGATTTTGTAAATCGCAGTCTCTATCAGTTTCAGTATGGTCTCAGTATACACTGCCTATAGGGTTTTCATGGTATACTACCTACCATAGTTTCAAAATATCATAACATTTTTACTCTTAAGCAGAAATCAGTTTCAGAATACTTACAAGATTAGTGCTGGAGACTCGTTGTACCACATTCTCAGTCAAATATTTCAAATCATTTGAAAATCAGTTCTAAAAAACCAAATTCTAAACCCAAATCCACAGACGAGTTTTGAAACTTGGCTCTGATACCACTAAATGTAACACCCCAAACCCGGCCTAAACATTATGGCTGAATCTGGCGATGTCACATGGAATGGATTTCAAAAATTAGTTTGTCGAGTTAAGACCGTTCTAGTTAATTAGTTTTATCTTAAGTCAGAGTAAAAAACATGTTCTTTATTATGTCTAAAATCGTATCTTTTTAGCTGAAGCTTTGGTAACGTTTATTGTTTTTGAAATACCATTTGTGTTGAAAGAAACCTTTATTTTAAGAAAAATCGAGTTTTTACCGTCTAGCCGTACTAAAATCGTAAACCAGTTTTTTATAAAATCCAAAATTCAAAACCAATCAGTCCAGAGTCCCAAAATTACACAATAAATACCTAAAATAATATGTATTCTGAAAACTGAATCAAAGTAGTACGAAACAGTAGTGGTCACCGTCGAGTCCTTTGCCGCACCAGTCCGTCTAAGACTGGGGATTACCTATACAAATTAACAAAAAAAGGGTGAGTTTTCGTAAACTCAGTGTGTAATCCCTACAGAAAACATACATACAAATACACATCAGAATACAGACAAGTTCAGTATGGGCCTGAGCCCATTTTAGGTTTAGTTTGGGCCTTAGCAAAATCAGATACAGTTTCAGATGTAAATTAGGGCCTTAGCCCATCTCAAATACAGTATGCAGTAACAGAAATCAGAATCATACCCACCAGCCTCTACACACCATCTCCGTCTATCCCTACACACTATGTGGGGTTAAAAACACCCACCCATCCCTACACACCATGCTGTACCGAAATGTGGCACATATTCAGTAGTTTGCAGCTGAGCTGCCAGATAACAAGCTTGAGAGCCCTTCAAACACTTCCTCCAAATATCATCAACCCACATCGACGCAATACAATAAACAATTAATCACATGCTTATATGCGATTATTAGTACATACATTTAGCTTAGAATACATTATCAGTATTATTAGGCTTAGTACAGATATCATACAAATAGTTCACATATATAAGGGTCTAAGGGTTGCTTACCGACCCTACAGTAGGTTCACAGTTGACTTGGGCGACCCGTGCAACATTAGAAGCTTTTCAGTTAAAATGGGCTCCCACACCCATGTAGCTTTCCCGTGTGGGCCCACACGCTCGTGTGACCCACACGACCTGGCCCAAAATCCCACACGCCCTTGTAGACTACCCGTGGGGGCCCACACGCCTATGTGGCCCACACGGCCCATTTTAGTCCAGCCCGTGTGTCGCACGCGGCCTACCTGGCTATCATACGGTCGTGTCTGGTGCGTATGGCCTGGCCTCGTCAATCACACTCCCATGTTCCGTCACACGGCTTGCCACACGGGCGACCACACGCCTGTGTGATGTCGAAAGAATACTTCTTCGGCTTTTTGTCAAATCCTGTTTTCTGTATTTCATGTACACACCTAGTTTCAATTGAAGCTAAAACGATTCTCGAGCACTCCAAAACCTAAAAATCGACATTCCAATGCCCAATTTCAGTAATATTAACAAAACTCAATCGATATTATAACGAGATATTCAACCCAAAACCTTCAAACTCTTATCTTCGATTGAAAACAGGAATTTCACCCCTTTAAAACATCAATGGGCGATCTCTAGCCTCTCGATTAGCTCTTAAACCACAAGTAAAATCCCTCTGAAACATTTAGCCAGAGTAATGTTAGAGTTTACTAAAACGAAAACTTACCAAGCGCGCACAATCTGACCTTGTACAGAAAAGAATACGAAATAAAACAAGAAACCGAAGGGAAGGCAAAATTCAAGGAGATTTCGGCAAGTAAAAGGAGCACATTTTTGAAAAAGAGAATGAGGAAAAAGGGATTTTTGGTAGAGGGGAGACACAATAAAACTGATGTCAAATTTTTTTCTCTGGATGGATACAACAGTTTTGCTAGATTGAGGAAAAATATTGCCCAAGAAGGGATTCGAACATAGGACCTCCATCACATTAACATTCAACTTAACCACCAGACGAGTAGGCCCATTCTGGTATGTTTATACAAACAATCAAAATACAAGCCTACTGAACAAAAGTAAGGCTTTCTTCAAAAAAATTTAAAAATTTTCCCAATGGAAAGGCTTGAACTTGAGACTTCTCACACACACCCTGAACACTTAACAACTGAAACAGACAGATATTTGTGTCACAAATTCATAAAAACAAAAATAAGAATTTTGGGGCGTTACAAATATTGTAGGGTATCCCATATCGTGAAGTCCATAATCTAAGGTGTACCTCAAATATTTGAGTACCCTTCTTATTGCTTTCCAATAATCCTCGATAGGTTTATTAGTAAATCTACTTAGCTTACTAATAGAACAAGCAATATATGGTCTTATGCAGTTCATAACATACATCAAGCTTCTAATTATTCTAGAATATTCCCAATGATGTATTCCTTCACCTGCATTCTTTGATAGATGTTCACTCAAGTCCATTGGAGTTTAAACAATGCTATTGTCACTTTTAGAAAATTTGTTAAGAATTTTCTCAACATAATGAAATTTAACAAACACAAATCCATCCTAGGAATTAAGATTCCTACAACACCCAAGTCTTTCATGTCAAAACTTTTAGTTAACATGTTCTTTGTAAACTTGATCATGTACTTATTACTCTAATAGATCAACATGTCATCTACATATAGACATGCAATGATACATATTTTATCATAGTTCTTTACATAGACACACTTATCAGCCTCTTTTATTTTAAAATCATTTGATAGCGTAACTTTATCAAAATTTTCATGGCTTTGTTTAGGAGCTTGTTTGAAGTCATACAATGACTTAATAAGTTTACACACCTTATTTTCTTTTCCTTTAACCACAAACCCCTCGAATTGTTGTATGTAAACCTTTTCATCAAGGTTGCTATCCAGAAAAGTTGTCTTTACAACCATTTGATGTATTTCTAATTTGTTAATAGCTGCAGTGACTATTAAAGTTCGTATGGATGTAATTCTTGATACAAGTAAGTATCAAAATAATCCATATCTTCTTGTTGTTTATATCCTTTAACAGCAAGCCTAGTTTTGTATTTATTAATAGCTCCATCATCTTTTAATTTCCTTTTGAAAATCCATTTACAACCTAGTGGTTTGCTACCAAGAGGAAAATACATTTACAACTTAATGGTTTGCTACTAAGAAGAAAATCCATTTACAATGACTTAACAAGTTTACACACCTATTTTTGTATTTATTAATAGGTCCATCATCTTTTAATCTCGTTATTGATTGATTCATTCCCGTATGAAGCTTTTGGACAGGACATTGCCTATGAAAAGCTTTGAGGCGCACTTTTTAATAGATAAGTTAGAAAATCTAGACCAAATTTTTTTGATGTTTTGAACCTTTTATTGATGGTTTCCACTTGAGCTTGCCTCACACATCTTTTTGAGTGGACAATTTTCTTTTGCTTCCTTAAAGGAAATACATCCTCAAAGAGTGCAATGTTACTTAATTCCATAATAGTATTTGGATGAATGTCATCAATACTCTATTTATGTGCAAGAAATCTATATGCACTACTATTGTATTCATATCCTTAGTAGGACACCCTTACACTTTAAGATATTTTAAGGACGGTTTCCTTCCCTTCCATAATTCATATGGAGTTTTCTCTGACTTCTTGTGGGGTACTTTGTTTAGTATGTAATTAGCAATCAAAATTTCTTTCTCCTATAATTTTCGAAGTACTCTCGAACTTATCAACAAGGCATTTATCACTTATTTTAAAGTTCAGTTCTTTTGCTCAGTAATGTCAATTTGTTGAGGTGAGTAAGGTGTAATAGTAAAAAAACAGTTTAGATTATGATTTAGTAGTAGATTTTTCTACATTTTAAATTCAAAAACTTTTTGAATAAATAAATGGTTTGGTAATTCAATAAATGTAATGATTTCAACAAGTTCTTTAAAAACTTTTGTTCTAATTTTCGATCAGATTGGTATCAAGAGCTATTTCTTAAAGAACTTGTAAAATCAAACAACCAAAAAACAAAACCCATAAACACTCTTCACCCACCTACATAAATACAAAACCATAACCATTAAAAATATGAGCACAGAAGCTTCATTCACTGCAATTGCTCCTCCAATTTTTTACGGCACAAATTATCAAGGATAAGTTGTTAGAATGGAAGCCTATCTTGATGCTATTAATGTGTGGGAAGCTGTAAAACAAGATGTAGGGATATGGGATAGAGTTCAAATCTTATACGAACATAACATGGTGGAAAATAAAATTGATATCCCATAGACTACCAAATATCACATGCAATACGTACAAATCGAAAAGGGAATAATGAAAATTACCTTGTTTCGTTAAGGTTCCAGATACTAACGCTTGATTTGAATCGAATCTCCAAAGGTGTTTCCTTGTTAGAAGATGACCACCCTCTACAAGTATCCACACTCGAACGAACAATGAATGATCGAATGAAATGCTAGTTCTAACTTCGTTTTCTCAAAACATTTTTCGTTTATTCTCTTAAACGGCTGATAGCCCAAAACTTGTGTTACTGGAGAAGTGTATATATATCACATATATATAGGGTTGGGAAAAACTAGACTTGAGGTTATATATATTTAAAACTCTTTTAAATAATTTAAAATATCTTTCCTTATATGAGAAGGAATATCATATTTTATTTTGAATTTTAAAAACTCTTTTAAATAATAATTTCAATTCTATTTAATTATCTTTTATTTAAAACTCTTTTAAATAATAATATTATTTTTTAATTATTATTTATCTAAAACTCTTTTAAATAATAATTAAATTCTATTTCCTTATTTGATAAGGAATATATCAACTCTCCTTTTTATCTTGTTTATTATCATTTTCAAATTTAATAGGAAATAGTAAAAAAATTACTATTTTTTATCATTTTGACTACAAATTTAAATTTCCAAAATTAAATTTGAATAAAAATAATAATTGATTATTACTCGTAATGTAACAGCCCGATTTTTAGTGATGTCGAAAATAGTGGTTCAAAGCCACCAAATCTGGCAATTAAGTTTGTAAATATTATTATTTAATATTTACGGGTCAAATATGATTTTAGAAAGGTTTTTGAATTAGCAATTTGTGTTTTACAAAGATTTTTTTAGTAAAGTAGTATTAGCAAATGAGGTGTCGGGATCTCATTTCTATAAATCGAGCGATAAATATTTTTATAAATATTTACAGAGTGTCATTAAAGTAGTATTAAAGTTTCGTTGAAAATTTTTAACGTTTCGATAGTTAATTAATTAAAAAGGATTAAATTGAAAAAGGTATAAAACTTGTCAATCATAAGAAACAAGTGATTAAATGGCTTAATTAGTAAACAAGGGAGGACTTAAGAAATAAATAACCCTAAGTTAAAAGGGTGAGGCAGCATAAGCAGAGGAAACAACAAAATAAATTAAATGATTGGCAAAATTGTAGGGCAAAATTAAAAGGAAACAAATTAAATATAAAGATTTCTAGACATTTCTTTCTTCAATTCTCTGCCCAAAAATGCCATGGAAGAGATCTTAAGTTGGATTTTCAATTTTTCTTCATGCAAGTTCAATTCTTACCCGATTCTTGTAATTTTTATGTTTTTGATATTGTTACAATTTAGTCCAACTAATCTTACCTTTATTTTTTATTTTGTTAAAGATTTTGAATGTTTCCATTTATGAATATATATGATTCTTGATGTTAAATGATGAACTTGAGATATTAGTTGTTATTTAAAAGTATTTTGTTAAATGATTTTGATGAATTTTTTGATTAAGGATTAAATTGTTAAAGTAATAAAAATACAAGGGTTTGTTGTGAAATTATTGCAAAAATGGGCTGTATTGAACACCATGAAAATTTAGATGGCATGGGTTTGCATTAAAAATGGTTAATTTGCATGTTTTGGGCTCAAGGACTAGATTGAATAAAAGTAAAACTTTAGGGGCAATTTTGTAAAAATTTCAAAAATGACCAAATTGCATAAAATGAATTTTTTATTGTATAAATTAATATATTGAATGAAATTATTAATTTATATCAAGATCGGGTGGAAAATCGAGGAAAATAAAAAATTACCAAAATGCCCTTGAATCTTAGTATTTTTTCAATTTGGCCAGTAAGTTCGTATGGTTAAAATTTAATGTTATATGTTAAATTTATGAATGTTAATATGTAGTTGTTCATAATATTTGTAGAAAATAAAATTATTATGGTTAAAATTTTGAAATCAAAGTGAACGGAACGCAAGATTAAGTACAATCATTTTATAGCAAATGATGAATTGATGGATATGACCATTGTTGGACCATGGCAGTGTTTATATGTAAGACCATAGCTGGGTTATGGCATTTTAATGAAAAGACCATAACTGAGGTATGGCACCTTGAACGTAAGACCATGGTTGGACCATGACAGTATTTATATGAAAGACTATAGCTAGGTTATGGCATTCTGATGATAAGACCATAACTAGGTTACGGCACTATGGCTGTAAGACCATGGTAGGGCCATGGCAATGCATGTGTAAGACCGTAGTTGGACTATGGTACAAGGAAAACGATGTACTCATATCCGTAAGCCGTTCTCCGATTCGGAAAGACTTGGTAAGTGACATATGAAATTAATATTGAAAGACTTATGGTTATTTTTACTATTTATCTGAAATAAGTGTATCCATCGATATTTAAATGATTCAACGGGCAAAGTTCTGATATGAGATAACATGAGTTTGAAATGAGCTATTACCGATATAGACCTGAAATACATGGAAATGATGGTACATGAAATATTGATATAATGAAATAAGTGATATATGTTTATGAAGAAACAGAAAGAGAATGATATGTATCATGACTTGTAAATATGTGATTATCTTTAATATGTTGATACAAGGAAATTATATATATTGTGACGAGTAATAAACTCAAGTGTAGCATGTCAAGAAAATAAGTTTATCAATGTTGAATTTGTATGTAATATGTGCAAATACGCTAATTAGTGTTGTTGCTTGATACTTAAGCAAATGTCAAGCTATTGGTTGAATGATAATGTTTATTTATATGATGCATTGAAATGATAAATATTTAAGTGAAAATATGCTAGTGCCCATGAAAGAATGGTAAGGCTTAAATTATGCAATTTCTTATAAAATAACTTATCATGTGATCAATTTGAAAAAGGCTTTGGTTAATTGCACTAGCTTGTGAGCATGGTTGGATGATATGATTATGACTTGTGTGTCAGGCATATGGAATAAGTGTGGTAAGTAAAGAAATGCAAATGAAAATTAGAGAAATTTGAAACAGTTAATGTTATATAAAATCCTACTAAGCTTAGGATAATATGTATAAGTGATACTATTGATACGTGATATTTGTGACAGGTTTTAAATATTTATGAATGAATCGTTCTTGAGACTAACTTATTATCACAATTAAGGCAAGTGTACCTATCGAATAGTAGTATAGTTCAGCAAGACCGGATTGTTGAACCCAAAGGTACTACGAGTACTAGTATTTACTTCCTTTTTATTATCTAGCCTAAAAATTAAGAGGTTCGGTTATCTAAACTAATTATTAACTAAGAATGCATAGAAAGAAAATTTGGAAAAATACTTTTGGGAAAATTCAATTGATTAAGACAATACCTAAGGAAAAATCCACCTAGACTTCACTTGTTATTTGACTTTGAATCAGACGATTTATTCATTTGACTTGATCCATAGAAATCCCTAAGTTATATTATTATCTCTTTCGAGACTAATAACGTCTAACCCTAGGTTGATTAATTGAAATCTCTTTCTAATTAACACCCTAGAATTGCATTAACTCGATCTATGGATTCCCTTATTAGGTTTCACCCTAATCCAGCAAAATCTTATCACCCTATCTCTAGGTGTGCAATCAACTCCGCTTAATTATGACAAATTTACTCTTAGACAGGGTCTATTCCTCCTCTGAATAAGAGCTTAACTTGAATCAATATCCTGGAATATCAAAACAAGAATTAAGAACACATAATTAAGAACAAGTCAAATATTTATCATACAATTCAGATAATAGTAATAGGATCCGTCTTAGGTTTCATTCCCCTTAGGTATTTAGGGGGTTTAGTTCATACTTATGAAAGAAAAAATCTAAAAAGCATAAAGATAACAAAACATAAGAAACCCCAAAACTCCTGAAGGAACTTGAAGGGAGATCTTCAGTCTTGATGATGAATCTGGCTTCTGAGATGGATCAATCGGCTTTCCTTGAGTAATTCCTTGCTTTCTACTCTGCGTCCCCCTTCTAAGTGCCTCATCAGGTGTTTAAATAGGCTTTATAATGCCTAAGAACCCCCAAAATTGGCCTTTTCTGAAGAGGGTTATGCTTGGGCTCGGCAAGGACATGCCCGTGTGACACGTCCGTGTGCGATTACTCCAGCCTGTGGTCAAGGCTGTTGAACAGGCACGGGCGTGTAGTATACCTGTGTAAGTCATGCTTCAATCCTGCCAAAGGGACACGACCGTGTGACATGCCTGTGTGAGAAAGTCTAGGCCGTGTTGATTTCCCACGTGGGCCCATTTTCTCCATTTTCGACCCGTTTCTCGCTCTTTTTACTCTCCTATGCTCTCCTAAGTATAAAACATGAAATTAAAGGATTAGGAGCATCGAATTCACCAAATCTAAGGAGAAACCATTCATTAATAGGCTAAGCATGGGATAAAAATATATATAAATTACGGTTTATCAACTATGAATTTATTCACCTTATGAATTAATGAATACAACTTAATGAGTATTGTGGTATCAATATTGGATTATTTTTTTATATGTACAAATTTAATATTTGAAATGAATTGATATGATTAAAGTTTATATGAACTTACTAAGCATTCGTTGCTTACGTAGTTGTTCTTCTTTACTTTTCAGATTATCAGAAGCTCGATCGGGTTGGAAATTTTGTTGGAGTTATATCACACTATCCATCGGTTCTATCTGTACTTTTAGATATTTTGATTTTGGTTATAATGGCATGTATAGATATTCTGGTTAATGTTGGCCTATATGAGTTTTGTTAATATTATCCACTTATTTGGCTTGTTTGTTGGCACATTTTGGTTTGTGCATATTTGCCTTATATGGTTAATGTGTGGGTTGGTTTATGGTTGTATAGTGAAAGGTAAAATGTTAGCTAAATGTGCATTTATATACATGTGTTTTGGTATGTTTTGGTTGGTAAGTGACTTGGTTTGAAATAATGCAAATTAGCTTTGTAAACCTTGGGCACAATTATGCATATAAGTTAGTTATACATATGAATATATTGAATACATAAACACACATGTTATAATCTGTCATCTAAGGTGCCTAAATGAATAATGGTTGTATCTGAAGATATTATATATATTTAAGGCTTGACTTTTACTTGTTTTGGATGCTATAATATGACTTGTTTACATTTATGATAGCTGTAGATACATGCCTTGTTGGGTGAGAAAAATGGCTTGTAAAATAGTCTATTTTCATCCACACGGGCAAAAACATGGGCGTGTGTCTTAGCTGTGTGTGACACATGGCCAGGTGACATGACTGTGTTCCCCTGTATCTTTTAAACGAATGCAAGTCAATGAGTTACAAGGCCTTAGACACGGGTGTGTCTCTTGGCCATGTGAGTCACATGGCCTGTTCACACGTCCATGTGACCCCTGCAGTGTTGAAAATATTAAATGTTTTTGAAAATTTTTCTAAGCTTTCGATTTAGTCCCAATTTATTTCTGATGTGTAATTTGAGCCTTGAGGGCTTGTGTAAGGGAAAAAATGTATGATTTTTATTGGCTTTTGACATGAATGATATATGATATGAAATATTTGCATTTTCTGTCTGTTTTATTTGTAAACTCCAGTAATGCTCTGTAACCCTGTTCCGGCGATGGAATCGGGTTAGGGGTGTTACACGTAATTTAAAATAATCTTATTATTTTAAATTACTTAAAGAGAGCAATAAACTTAACCATTCTTGTTCATTCTTAATGTGTGACCTTATAGGTTCAATTAACGTTGGTAGTAAGCCCAAATCATATTTGGTCCTACAAGTCATAAGTGGTCTCTTGCAAAAAATTATGAGTACCTAAGTTAAATGAAAGCTCATGATTTGAGACAACCTAAATGCAACTCATGACATAATCATTTTGTCTCACGATATCTAGATAGAGTATAAGGCATGGATAAAGCCAACCTTATATCGTTCTATCTTTAATTTCTCGATACCCAATTAGACTGACAAAACAAATGACATTGATATCCGTCAATTCATTTGAGCACGACCATGCATTTTTCCATCTCAACCGTCGAGGGGCCCTAAAGATATCACTCTTATAATAAGAGGGACAAGTTCCATCTTAATCACTCACATTTCAGTAAATGGTTCTAATTATGTTCAAGCATTACTTTTATAGTTGTTTGGTTAAAGACAATATTTGACTATGTCAAAACATAAAATTCCTCATGTGGAGAACTATAGTGATTTCAGGCCTAAGGATTTAATGACACAACTGTTTAGAGATTTAATTTATGACTTTGATCTAGTATTAATCTCAAAATGGCTTGGTCCAATATTCAATCTCAACAAATGCATATGAATATGATTTGTTTCTCAAACACATATTCATCACATGAATATCTATCATATTCCATACTAATCTTAATTCATTGTTGTTCCCACAACAACGACCAATTAGGGACATTTAGAATAAAATTATTCAAGGATATTATTATATATTAAACATGCAAGTAATAATAAATTCATTTAATCAAAATAAAATGTCCATACAATAGGCCTAAGGCACTATTACTAACACAGGAATATGAAATTTCTCCCTTACCAAACAATCCAACAGTGGCTCAGATAAAAAAAATCACAAGGATCAAAAGCAGAAAAAATCAAAAGCCAAAGCTAGCTTGTTTAAAGTAGTATCAAGTTTTTTTTTATAGAATAATGACCTTGAAAACTACCAAAGAAATCTAGGATTTCTTAAAGCGAGAGTATGAAAGAGACGAAAAGGTGAGAGGTATGAAAGTATTGAATTTGTGCAGAGAATTCGAGTTGGAAAGGATGAAAGAAAAAGAGATGATTAAGGAATACTTCGATAAATGCTTGGCATTGTCAACAACATAAGACTCCATGGCACTGATTTCTTTGATTCTAGTATTTTTCAAAAAACACCTTTGAGGCCACAATTTCATCTATGAAAATTATGAAAGACCTATCAACTATAACCTTGGAAGAATTTTTGAATGCCTTGCAAACGTAGGAACAAAGGAGACGCATGAGACAAGGAGGAATAGTAGAGAATGCTCTTCAAGCCAAATCATAGAGCCACAATGGTGGCAAAAGCAAGAAAAAGATACAAAATAAAAACAAGCAGATTGGAGGTTTCACAAATGATAGATAAAATGGCAACAACGCTCAAGTTTTTCCTTGTTGTCCTTACTGTAAAAATACCAGTCACCCACAAAAATGGTATTGGTGGAGGCTGAATGTGAAATGCAAGTAGTGTGGATAGTTAGGACATATGGAAAAAATATTTAGGTCTCCACAATAACAAAGAGAAGCTAACGCTACTCAAGATCCACAATGTAACACCTCTAGCCCGTCTGTATCATCGGATTAGGGTTACAGAGCATTACCATACAATTAAAAATATTTAAAATTAATATTCAAATAAATTAAATATATCATACCCATTAATTTACATGCAATTCATCCCTAAATCGAGCCCCCGAGACCCTAAAAATATCTTTGAATCAGTTTAGGACTAATTTGAAACAATTTGGAAAGTTTAGGAAAAAGATGCAAAATTTTCAAAACAGGGGTCACACGACCATGTGCCTCACATGGCTGAGACGCACGCCCGTGTCTCAGGCTGTTTAACCTTCACACTAGGAACACACGGCCATGTCTTAGCCCATGTCCTCACCCGTGTAGCTCATAAGTAGGGTCACACGACTGTGTCACACGCCCGTGTGCCAAAGCTGTGTAGCTCTCGAAGTTGACCTACACACCCGTGTGCATGGCTGTGTAACTCACTGACTTAGAGCCTTAAAAATTCTCAGATGACACAAGACCATGTCACTAGGCTGTGTGCCTTACACAGCTGATTCACACGCCCGTGTGAACCCAAAATTACTTGAAATCAAGTCATCTCAAACCATTTCATGCATAACTTTTCAACCTATTTAAGCACACTTTAAAGGAGCCTAACCATCACCTAAAAACACATCAAAATGTCATTTCAAGGTCCTATTACAACTAACCAATATACCATTCAAAGGCACCACAATTACAACAAAATAACATTTACCAAAACATGTTAACATTACCTAATTCCATGCATAAAGACTAATCTCATTATGTGCTCAACCACAACATAAATACCTTATTCAAACACCTGCCAAATCATACTTCATTTATCACTTTCAAGCCATTACAAGCATACCATAACACCATACATTTCAATTATCGTAATATAGTCAATAAGACTTCACTTAACAAGTTTTACAAGTTCATCAATTAACACCATCTTCAAAGACCTAGGAATACTAAATCAACCATTTTATATATCTATATACCATCAACACAAAAGACTTATACATGTTAAAATTGCCATTTCCATACATGATAACCTAATCCAAGTATGAACTCAAACATGTCACAAGTAACCATTTTCAGGCCATTATCATCATGTGAAGATAACCTTATAAATAAACACTTTAAAGTAATCAAAATCACATAACTTAATGAGGCATCAAAGTGTACCAACCTAACATAACTTTCCAAAGATTATACATGCCAAAAAATCATTTAAACATGCACCATAATACCATTACAAAGCATTCTATAAATGCCATTATAAACCTTAGCCAAATTATATAAACACTACCAAATTCTCCACTGGATAGTGAGATAGATCTCCGACGAGCTTCTGATAATCTATAAAACAAAGGAAAATGACTACGTAAGCAATGAATGCTTAGTAAGCTTGTATAAACTTAAAACATAACCTACCATTTTCGTAATAAAATTTATAGAATAAATACAAACCTTTTCTGATACCATAAGCTTATTAGAAGCCTATATAACACCATCAAACTCACAAGTTAGTATACTTGTTCATGATACATTAGAAATCAACCATGTATAAACATAACAATTAATTCATCATTGTTACCATATGATCCTGATTCATTCCATTTGCTTACTCACCATTTCCAATACCATGACTTTAATATAAGCCTATTCAAGCATCATCAAGCTCACATGTTAATAGATTCATTGACAATCATATAAACTCATTTATAACATAAATAGATTTCACAAAATTCATTACATAAGCTTCACCCTTTTCATATAGTTATGAAATTTTCCATTAAGTCACTTACCGTTCCCTTCCTTTTCTTACCTGTTAAACCATCTAAAATTACATCAGATACTCAGGAAAGCTCACACGAAGTGTGCCTTTACATATTACTGTAACATTTCCTTTATATAAATGCTCATACGAGTTGTGAAATGGGCCTACTCACACAAGCTGTGGGTTGGAATGTAAGCTACACGATTTTGCTCACACGAGCTGTGGAGAATCCACAACAAATGTAGGACCTCAACCATCGGTAGGACATTCAAGACTAGTACCCAAAATATGAAATCCCTAATGACATGTCATTTGTATTTTAGGAATTCTTAAGGTTCATCCGAGACTCGATATTTGTCAATTCGTCATAATGTGGATACATTCACTTATATATTGATTCATTTACATTAAAAACAACATAGTAAACATTTAATTTAATTAGCATTATAATTACAGTTCATACGAACTTACCTAACTAAATTGCAGGAATGGCAAGTACATGGGTTATTTGGTAATTTTCTTTTCTCCTCGATTTTCCACTCGTTCTTGATCTAAAATAATAATTCCATTCAATTCACTAATTCTAATAGAAAAATCAATTCATTTTATGCAATTAATTCCTTTTTGAAATTTTTACAAAATTGCCCCTAACATTTTACTTTTATACAATTTAGTCCTTAAGCCCAAAACATGCAAATTAACCATTTTTATTCAATTTCAAGTTTAGCTTAATTGTTTGGAACCCTATTACAACCCATATTTGCTATTATTTTACAACAAGTCCTTATGATTTTACTAATTTCACATTTTAATCCTTAAACATTAAAATTACCAAAACTACTTTACAAAATAGTCCTATCTAGCAACCAAGCTTAAGATTCTACCATAAAATTTCAAGAACATCACAAATTCATCCATGGTAAAATTCTAAACATTTAACAACTTTACAAATTGACCCCTGGGTTAGCTAGATTAAGCTAAAACGAGTTCAAAAACATAAAAATTACTAAAAATGAATAGAAAAATCACTTACATGCAATGTTATTGTGCTAGCCGAACTTAAAGCTAAAAAATGGTGCTTTTCTCTTCACAAATTTGGTGATGAATCGAAGAAAGAAGAAGATGACATCAATTATGTATTTATGTATATTTATTTGCTCATTTACTAAATTACCCTTAAAACAAAAGCTTAAAATTAACCAAACAATATCCTTAACTGTAAATTAGCTAAATATTTTGTATATTTACCAATTAAGCCTATTAATTCATGGTTCTTAAGCCATCTAATACAATTAAGCTAATAGTGATTGACTTTTGCATCCTTTACAATTTAGTCTTTTTCTTTAATTAACTATCTAAACATTAAAATTTCTTAACGAAAATTTAATACAACCTTAATAACACTTTGAAAATATTTAATAAAATATTTATAGCTCAGTTTATAGAAACGAGGTTACGATACCTCATTTTCTAAAACCATTTGTTTAGAGTCATACCACTTGAACTTAATTATTCATTCAAATAACATAAATTGCCAATTCAAAATTTATTTTAATTAATAATAATATTTACGAACTTGTCGAATTTATCGCCCTGAAATCTCTATTTTTGACACCATTAAAAAACGAGCTGTTACACACAAGATGGCGAGCAAATGTGTGTTGCATCCTGCTTTACCCTTAGTAGCTCAATTGAGAACTGACTTATAGATAGTGGTTGTACAAACCATATGTCTTATGATCGTAAACTTTTTAAAGAGCTTCATCGGACTGTTGTCTCTAGAATTAGAATTGGAAATGGGACATATATTGCTGTGGAAGGCAAAGAAATAGTAGCGATTGAAGGTCACACAAGTTTGGAATTTATTTCTGATGTTTTATATGTGCCTAAAATTAATTAGAACCTTTTGAATATTTCTCAACTGTTGGAAAAAGAACACGATGTGTTGTTTGAAAACAAAAATTACATAATCAAAGATGTAAAAAACAAAAATGTGTTAAAAGTCCATATGAAAGACAAAAGCTTTGCCTTAGACTTGATGCAAGAAGAATATGTTGTTGTTCACAAAGAAGAAAGCAATACTTTTCTCTGCACAAAAGGTTAGGGCATTTTCACCATGTCACTATACTTTTTATGAAGAAAAACAATCTTGTAAAAGGCTTGCCTCATTTGGAGAAAGAGCTACTTGAATGTGAAATTTATCAATATGAGAAACAAAAAAGGCTCTATTTTTGCACAAAATAAGGCTTGGAGGGTTGTTCACAAATTAAAGTTAGTACACACTAGTGTAGGAGGACCCATCAAAACACCATCATTGAATGACAATAAGTACTACATTGCTTTCATTGATGATCACAAAAGAAGTTGCTAGATTTATTTTAGGAAGTGAAATCTAACATTGTTGACATTGTTGGAAGTTTAAAGCTTTCATGGAAGCTCAAAGTTATTGCAATATGCAGGTGATTAGATCTGATAACGAAGCTGAATATACTTTTGAAAAGTTTAACAAATTTTGTCAAGATGTAAGCATTGAGCATCATTTGACTGCGCCCTATACTTCACAATAAAATGGCATGGTAGAGAGAAAAAAATAAACCAATTATAGAGATGACAATGTGCTTACTTTATGACAAAGGGCTACATGAGGAATTTTGGGCTGAGGCAGCAAACACGGTGACTTATCTGTTCAATAGACTTCCAACCAAAGCTTTGCATAAAAGAACCCCATTTGAATCATGGTATGGCTACAAACCTAGATTTGTTAATATGAAAGCCTTTGTTTGCCTGTGTTTCTTTTACATTTATCAGGTTAAGAGAGACAAATTGGATAAGAAAGTAGATGCTAGAATTTTGTAGGCTATAATTCATCCTTAAAGGCCTATAGAATCTACTTGCTAGACCATAACAAAGTCATAATCAACATAGATGTCTAATTCCATTAATTAGATAGTTGGAGTTAATATGCTAACAAAAATATTGAGCTTCATGAGGAAGATGATAACATAGATGATAAACTTGTTAAAAAAACCCCGATCACTTTCTAGCATTTATCAAAGGTGTAATATTGTTGTGATGGAGCCTACAAACTATGAATAAGCTGTGAGTGATAAAAAATGGATGGCTACAATGAAGAAAAAGCTTAGCATGATTAAAAAGAATCAAACATGGGAATTGGTGGACAGGCCAAATCATAAGAAAGCTATAAGAGTGAAATGAGTTTATAGAACCAAACTCAATTTTGATGGTTCTATAAACAAGTACAAGACGAGGCTGGTCGTTAAGGGGTATGTTCAAATGTTTGGGGTAGACTTTTCAGAAACTTTTGCTCAGGTTGCCAAGATGGATATTGTACAGATGTTATTAACCCTTATTGCACAAAAAGGTTGGATTTTACATCAATTGGTTGTCAAATCAACATTTTTGAATGATTATTTGGACAAATAAATGTTCATTAAACAACCACAAGGCTTTGTTATTCAAGGAAAAGAAGAGAAGGTATATCGGTTGAAAAAGGCTCTATACGGCCTAAAACAGTCACCAAGATCTTGGTACAATAGAATTGATACATATTTGCTTGACTTAGGTTTTAAAGAATTCTTAAGTGAATTTACTTTGTATATCAAGAAGGGTGGTGATGAATTGCTTGTGGTGTCTCTTTATGTTGATGAACTACTTATGATAGGAAGTAAACTAGAGTTAATAGACAATTTCAAAGTAGAGATGAAAGAGGTATTTGAAATGAAAAATCTTAGAGAAATGACATCTTTTCTTAGTATGTAGGTACGAAAAAAGCAAAATGAAATTTTTATGTGCAAGAAAAATATGAAAAAAAAGTCCTTAACAAATTTAACATGGAAGCTTGCAAGCCAACTATAACTCCAATGAATCAAAAGGAAAAGTTTTTGAATGAAGATAGAGCAGAAAAAGTAGATGACAAACTCTTTAGAAGCTTAATTGGTTGTTTGATGTATTTAACAACAACCAGGCTAGGCCAGACATCATGCATGCTGTGATCTTATTATCAAGGTACATGAACTATGCTAGTGAAATTCATTTTCAAGAAGCAAAAATTATTTTGAGATATGTAAAAGGCACAGTTGATTATGATGCAAAGTTCAATCAAGTTGAAAATTTTAGTCTTTATGGTTATTCGAATAGCGGTTGGGCTAGATTTGCTAATGGTATGCGTAGCATCTTAAGTTACTATTTTAGTATTGGTTTTGGGATTTTTTTCTCAATGTTCAAGGGAACAAGAAATTGTTGCACAATTCACAATAGAAGCAGAATATGTGGTCATTACTGCTACTGCATATCAAACAATTTGGATCATAAAACTTTTGACAGGTTTGCATATGGAGAAAGAGAAAAGCACACAGATATTTGTGGAAAATCAAGCTACAGTATCAATAGGTAATAACCCGGTATTCCATGGCAAAACTAAACACTTTAAAATAAAATTCTACTTTCTTCGTTATGTTCAAAAAGAAGGAGAAGTGCAGCTGATTTATTGTAGTACAAAAAATCAATATGATGACATTTTCACAAAAGCATTGCCTAAAGTCAGATTCGACTTCTTAAGACAAAAGCTTGGAGTTTGCAGCCCAACATCAAGAAAGAGTGTTAACTTTTTATGATTTTTGAAGCTGCATTAGTTATAATTTGTCCTAGTCTTTAGGAAAATATCAACCTTTATTTTTAGGCAAATAAGTAGTAAAAAAAAGTTTAGATTATGATTTAGTAGCATATTTTTCTGCATTTTAAATTCAAAAACTTGTTGTATAAATAGATAGCTTGATAATTCAATAAATGCAATAATTTCAACAAGTTTTTTAAAAATAAATTTAGTTCCAGTTTACCAACACATTTTCTCTGGCTGGTCATGTATTAAAGATTACTTGTGAATGTTAAAAGGGTTAGAAGAAGGATGTCGAATGAATCTTGTTGCTCAATTTGTGGTGGCATTCAAGAAACATATATGCATGTATTGAGGGATTGCAGGACTGCGATTGAATGTTGGTGGATGGTGGCTTCTCATGATTTGTAGATTTGGAGTTGACCGATTGGGTGGTAGCCATTAGGAGAGATGAGTTCAAACTCAAAGTAGGAGGTTTAAATCCTTAAGTTTTCTTTGCGACTTTATGTTGGCTGTTGTGGAAGAACAGAAACACCTTTATTTTCCAATAGGTAATTAGTACAACAGATGAGTTGATTAGAAGATCTGAATGCTTATCTAATAATGTTTGTAATGTGGTAACTAAACAAGGCAAAATGAGAGGTGATCGGGTAGAACTGAGTAGATGGAGACCACCTAATTGTGGTTGGCTAAAATCAACACTGATGGTACGTCGAGTAAGTATGAAAATTGGTCTGCAATTGGTGGTGTGGTTCATGACTCTTATAGTAATTAGGTTCATGGTGGTTTTTCCAGCAAAATGCAAGCATTCGAGAAATAAAGTCAAGGAGATTGTTATTCATTGGGTTCCATCCCCTCTCAGGTGGGCAAAGTTCAACATGGCAAGTGTTGCTAAGGAAGACAAAGCTGGATGCTGTGGGGGTGTTAAGAGATAAGTAAGAATTGGAACGTTCATGATTTTCTAGGCCAATATGCCCTTGGGCCTAAAATAGTAGAGGAATTCTTGGTCGTGGTCATTGTGAAATCTTTTAATAGGTATTGATCGTTGTATTAATCAACCAGTTCGAGTTCACTTCGCATTTTTTCATTGGCAAGGTAATGGTATGGTTGTTGCTTTGGCAATAGCAGGGGTGAGAACGCAAGCATGTTTTTAAAGCTTAGGGTGAAATATTTTTTTTTCATTTCTTTAGTTGTTTGCACAGGGGTGGATGTCTCAGGTTATCAGGGAGTTTTGTAATATATTTGTTTATGAAAGAGGTTGACTTTTACTAACGTCTTTCTATTATTAATATATTCCTATAAACTAAGTGAAAAAAATTATTTTTAGACTCATAAACAAACTTTGCAACAAAATCTAAAATATTGAATTTCTTTATGAAAAATTGTAATGCTAATGTTAAAGGGAGTGTCAGGTAAGTAAAATTGGAATCCTCAAAAAAGAAGAAGATAATGACTTAATGAGTAAAAAAAATTGCTAACACACAAATGGCGAGTATGTGTGTGCGCTTGTGTGTGTGATGATGGAATCATTATCATGTTGTAGGAATGGACATTGCAATTTTTTTGGGAAACAATATAGTCTTCAAACTATTAAGAAAGGGTGATGAAAGTTCATGAAATTTTCATGTAGAGAAACTTGAACTTGCCATTCCTACTAGAAGAAAAAAAACAAAATAGACATTAGATCCTTAAATAAGATTGAATTAAAAAGGATAAAAGAAATTTTCAGATGAAATATATTATTAAAACTTGTAATTTAAAGATAAAATAAAGATTCAGATCCAGAGATGTATGGATTGCAAAATGATTTTCAATGGCTACAAAAATTTCTTAAGCAAAATATATTAGTGTTGAGTATGTCTCATATTTCAGTCAAATTTGAGAGATAATCTCCTAGTTAAACTCTATTTATTTGTTTCAGTCGAACTCTGATTAGTCTAGATTATTTTATTATTATTTGACCTACGAATTTAGTATATAAATAGGTTTTTTTACAACCTTAGAAAATACACCCATTAAAATATTAAAACTCATAACACTTTTGGAGAATTTTGTGTTTACATTTTGAGGGTTTTTTGTTTTTGAGTTTCAAGGTTTAGTTTTAATCTCCATCTTTTTGTACTCTTCATTTTTTTGTCATTATAGTGAAATTATTTTATTATTATTTGACCTATGAATTATAGTGAAATTATTTTTTCACGTTAAATTTATGTGTTCAATTTTTTAATTTCTTCTGTTTTTTTTACATGATTGTTGCTTAATCAGTTTGATCCCCAACAAATAGTATTTATAATTGATTTTATTTGTTTATAATTTTAAAACCAGATACAATTAATAAAGCATAAAAAAGAACATTTTATAAATTATAAACATAAATGGTAGGGTAAATAAGAAATAATATTCATTGTTCAAAGAATTTAGCTAAAATTTAGCCATATAATTTTATTATATTTATCCTATATTAATAAATTATTAAAATTAAAATTTTTATCGTTGTTTATACTATGTCAAAATAATTGTAAAACATAATGTCCATAATATATGATTCTATATTATAAAATTTTATTAATGAATAGCATTAATTAATATTTTTAAAATATATTTATTGATCCATGCAAATATAAAAACATATTTATATAAAGATCAGAAATATATATTTTTTAATTGTACGATTGGATTCATTTTTATATAATTACCATAAGTTTTTTTGTTAGGAAAGGAAACAATTTAGAGCCTTATTAAAAAACTGTTTATTAGATAATTAAAGAATGATGGTGATTTTATATTATTAAATTAAATCTTTTAATATTATAACTAATTACATATAGTAATGTTTTAAAGAGATAAATAACAAAATTTTAGATATACCACGTAAAAATGTTCCCTCAAATAGTATACGCTTAAGATGTAAAAAATTCCTCGAAGTTAAAAAAAAAATTAACCTTATTTTTTTTACATCCAATTGGTTACTTAAACTTTCAAAATGTATAAAAAAAGTCCTTAAATTAAAAAAAATAATTAAGCTTTTTTTTTCACTCAATTGGGTATTTGAACTTTTAAAATGCAAAAAAAAGCAATTAAGCCCTTCTTCTTTTCTTTTCTTTTTTTCACTCAATTGAGTACTTAGACTTTCAAAATGCATAAAAAAGACCTTAATTTTTTTCAAAAAAAAGAAATTAAGCCCTTTTTTTTCTGCATTAATTGGGTACTTAAACTGCCAAAATGAATAAAAAAGACCCTTTGATCACTAACTTTAACAGTTAATCATTAAAGTTAATTGCCCTTAATTTTTTTTCAGCTAAAGTCACCTCGTGTTACAACCATGGTGTGATATGTGACAAAAAAATTATAAAAAATAAAAATTAGTAAAAGTTATAAGAATCATTAAATTTTAATAAAAATATTTAAAATTGATTAAAAATTATAAAAAATTCTAAAAAGATTTATTAAATGCATCAAGAAGGCCCTTTAACCATTAACTTTGACAATTGACCGTTGAAGTTAGTGACCTCCATTTTTTTTCAATTAAAGTCATCACGTGTCACAGCGCAGCATAACATGAGACGAAAAATGATAAAAAAAATCAAAAAAAGTTATAGAAAAATTATGAAATGCTTCCTTTGGTACGATAATCTTTATAATTTTTTTTATGAATTTTATATTTCTTTATATTTTTTATAATTTTATTATGACTTTATAAAATTTTATAATTTTTTTTTACAAATTTTATAATTTTAAATATATTTTATATTTTTATTAAAATTTAATAATTTTTGTAATTTTTATTAATTTTTATTTTTATCATTTTTTTGTCACATGTCATATTGTGTGACCTGTGGCATGTGATGTCTTTAACTGAAAAAATTAAAGACAATTAACTTTAATAATCAATTGTTAAAATTAATAGTCA
Organism: Gossypium hirsutum; assembly: GCF_007990345.1. Lineage (NCBI taxonomy): Eukaryota > Viridiplantae > Streptophyta > Magnoliopsida > Malvales > Malvaceae > Gossypium > Gossypium hirsutum. The sequence goes on from NC_053424.1 coordinate 56,844,822, forward strand.
AAGAGTTTTTTTAATACATTTTAGCTGTTCAAGTATCCAATTGAGTAAAAAAAAAAGACTTAATTATTTTTTTATGAAAAAAGATTGAGAATTTTTTTATGCATTTTAAGTATGAATGTAAAAATAAGAATTGAATTTTTTCTTGAAAAATTTAAACATATTTTACACTCTTAAACCTATAGTGTACAGATATATGATATCCAACAAACCGCTCAATAACATCACCATCAGTTTGAAACCCATATCATAATCACTTCCATGATTCGCCACATCAGTCAAGGTTTTTCTTTGTTTGCATTAAGTCAAAATTTATAGGGGATCATTTTTTACCGAAGATTTTTAATTTACGTACTTTTTGAATTGTATATTTTCAACCTAAGACCAATTCTTTCCTTAATTTTATCAAATAATTTGATGGGATTAGTTTTCTAAACATAAGATAACGTGACATCCGTATTTGGTTTTTTTTTTTTTACAGTTGGAATATTTTTTTCACATTTTAAAAAGACATAATATATAAAAATATCAAGATGCATATGACACATTACCATATGTTTTAAAAAAATAAGCCATGCCAAATTATTTGGTGAAATTAATGAAAAAATTAACCTCATCACCGGAAATACAAATTTCGAGAAATATAGGACTATAAATGGTTAAATTATAGTACAGAAATTAAATTCACTAGAATGGATAATACAAGGACTTTTTATAAAATTGACCAATTAATAGCTCCAATGACAAGTATATATATAATAGGCACAAATCTAACCTCTAATGTTTACCCCTTTCAGTATAAAAAAAAAAGAAGAAAGAAATTATCCACTTAAAAAGAAATCCAACTTTTTAATTAAACAACCCGTTACTTTTTTGATTAAAAATTAAAATACACAATTATTTTTAGACATTAATGCCTCGTTTAGTTACTAGTATAATAACAAGAGGAAAAAATATTTATTACATATGTATTAGAATAGTTAAACATAAAATAGTTAGAACAACTTTAAACTTAAACTTAGAAAGATGAGTAAAAATTATTGTAAAAAATAAGGCTTCTTCAAAATCTAGGAAAAAATTTCCTTCTCTTTGCTAAAAATAAGTCACGAGAATGGTTAAATATCATCAATTAAATTAATTTATTACTAATTTATATACTAAAGCATGCGTAAAAAATAATACTCCTACTAAATGTAGCATAATAGTAAAATCACATTAAAACTATAATTTCGTTTCAACTTAAACCTTTAAAGTATTTTTTTATACAATATTTTTTATACCATAATTTCGTGCCAAATAGGTATCTGATAAAAACTTTAACCATTAATCCATACAAATCAAGACTAAAGTATTTTAATCAAAAGTAATCCTAATTATATTTTAACCTAAAAATAATGTCATTAGAAAGATAATTAATTAAATCATCATACTTGGCAAATTAAACCACAATGGTATCTTCAACGTGATAAATTCCAGGGTAAACTATACCATTAGTTATTAAATTATGGGTCAATTTTTATTTTGATCATTTAACTAAAAAAAGTTATAAGTTGGTCATTGAACTATTTAAAAGTTTTCATTTAAGTCACCGGACTGTTGAAATTGATTCTATATGACTTTCTATGTTTGCACTGCCTGCACCAATGGAAAGTTCTCTTTTTTAATATTAACCGTCAGATCAACTTGAATCTAAGGTATGTTCTGCTACTTGACGATAGGTATTAATTTAATGTACAAATAATCAAATTATTGCTTAGAGCTTGATGTGGAACATTTTCTAAAATAATAACCTAGTGACTTAAATAAAAACTTTTGAATAGTTCAGTTACTAAATTGTAACTTTTTGAGTTAAGTGACAAAAAAATTTATACATTATTTAATGATTAATAGTGTAATTTACTCTAAATTCAAAAATATATTATAATAGTATATGAAAAGTAAAAGCAAAATAGATATATGAGTGATCCTATGCATGCATGCATGTGCATGGATGGAACGTTCTGCAAATAGAAAAGCAAAGCGATCATCAGATCTGATGCACTGACCATTGTTTGTCTATCTCTCTCAGGAAGGTGTCAGATTTTTCTGTTCAGTTGTTGTCTCAAATTGCCCCATCTTCTAATGTCTAAGTCTTTACGCATGCCCTGCCTGCCCACCTTTTCTCTTCATTATTTATTTCATAATTTTCAACTGTCACCATCCAATTATTAATTTTCTTTCTTCTAAAATTTTTTATATGTTAGGTCTACGGTCTAGACCTTATTTGTTTTCTATGGATTTGAATACTACCAATTCCAACCATATATGATTTCAAACATTTTAATTAATATATGTAATAAATTTAAAGTGAAGGTAGATATTTAACTATTAAAAATTTATTATTCAAATTTGTTCTATTTTAAAAATAATTGATTCGTATATTTTAATCCATTCTCTCTCTCTTTTTTAAATGGGATTATTAAAATTGAATTTTTAGCTAATTCAAATATTAATGAATAATTTAGTTAATTAAGATTCTAATTAGGATTATAACACTTGGATTTACTACAAATAATAAATGAATTTAGATTTTGAAGGAGATTCATATAATTAAATTTCAGATTTCATAAAAATTGCAAATAACAAACCTGATATGAAAATAAAATAAACCTATTCAAAAATCAAATTATGCCCCTATCATACATGCAGGCCTTAAGGGCTATTGGTCTTGTTATACCAAACTCCATATATTGTTAACTAGTCTTGTTATAGCAATATGACTACGCTACACTTTGGCACTATAAGCAAACTTCACAAACCCAACAAATTAGAGGCGGATTTAGGGGGCTAGCAAGGGCCCAGCCCCTCTTAGAATGTAAAATTGCTATTTAGGCCTTTAAATTTTTTTAAAAAATTTTAAATTAGTAAAGGTAAAATTACACTTCAACCCTCCCTAAAATTATAAAAATTCGATCTAGTCCTTTAAAAATTAAAAAGATATAGACTATAAAAAATTAAAATTTCATTTGCCCCCCCCAAAAAAATTTGTTATGGCTTCGCCCCTGCAACAAACACCTGATACAAGATAGAAAGTAGGGTAAGGAAGGTAGAGTCCTCAAGCACGACCTTGATAGGATAAGGGTAACAACCTTAGCCAATTAAAAAAAATTTCATGCAAAAAGACAAATCATGAGAAGCTCAAAAAATAAAGATAAAGCTTAGGAGTAAAGAAAGATGTATAGCCATCTTCCTAAAACATTCATTCTACTATTTCATTACCTTATTTTGACTTATTTTGATTCTATCTTCTTTCTTTCCCTCACTAATTTAAGCATAAAAGAGCGTTTTAGAGCATAAGCTTCTATGCCCCATAGTTTACTTTGTGTGAAAAATCTTCAAGCTATTCAAATTCAGCCTGTTAACCCCTAAACCAAGTAACATCTCGAGGAGACATTAACATTTAAGATTGTCTATGATAACCAAAACAATAGGCCATGGATCCTACTATTGAAGAAAACTCTACAACCAACATTACAACTAATACCATCGAGGTAACTATTACCATATTATAACCGCTAACACAATGGATATTACCCCCATTGATGTCACTACCACTAACATTGTTGCACCTGACAACACAATGTCGGCATTGATCGCCACTCGACCCACTGATGAAACTTTAAGTCTTATTGCAAACCCTCTAGCACATCAATTCCCGTCAACCTTGGCTCACTTAGCTCCTCAATTACGTCCTCCACCTTTGTAGTACAACCATCTTTTCACGAGTATCAACATTATCCCTGCTTTCCTACTTTTTTTCCCTTTTATACCTCATTGGTATTCTTTGAACCCTATATGCACTTCTTCTACTGTGATATTTTTTTTCATATGTCATCTGTTGCTAGTAACAATCCCTTACTAGGTAATATGTGCCTAGGATTCTAGCTCTGACATCACCATTCACCATTATACCTATCATTATGAATCCTTTATCATCCACAACTGTCTTTATCCTTGTGCCATGAAAAAACTTTTACCTGACCTTTATCAGTGCCTATTTGCCAAATGACCTCAGCTATGCCTATACCCCCACCCATCAATATAATTGTTTGTTGCATTCCCTATTGCTTTAGTCTACTAACAATCACATAAACTCCCAAAATATCACCTCAATATTGTCTCAGTTACAACTTTTGACCTCTACTATAATTGCATAATAAGAAACTTTGAATAATATTTGCAACTAGATTATTCAACTCTTACAAAATTAGAAGAACTGGTAACATTTTAAGATTTGGTCTAGAAGTTTTAGCCTCGCAAATAAGGGTTTGCTAGTGTTTCGTCGAACTAAGGGTTCTCCAATACTTCAGTAAATTGGGGAATTCACCAAATGAGTATTAGTAAGGAATTCGCCAATGCTTTAGGGTAACAGTATACATAAAAAAATATGGTAAGGGGTTCGCTAGATTTATGGCAAGTTAAGTTTGCTAGTTTGTTTAGCAAACTGAGGGTTCACCAGTTTGTTTAGCGAACTGGGGGTTTGCTAGTCTGTTTGGCTAATTAAGGGTTTGCCAGTTGAGTTGTGAATTGGTGTTCACCAGTCAAAGTCAGAGTTAGACTCAAGTTAGGAAATAAAGATATGGGTTATCTAGGAATACTTTATGTGCAAGTAAAACATTTCCTAAGTTAAGTAGGGTATCCTAAGATTTCCAGGACAATTAGGTCTATATATACGACCTTTATTTCATGAGAATTCTCTCATTGATATTCCGTTGTCAAATTTCTATTCTAAACCAAGTTTGTAGCAACCAAGGTAAGCTTCTGTCCTGTTGGAGTTGATTGTCTAGAAAGCTAGGTTCACTTGCATGTGTGGATTCTGTAAGTTCTGTCTGTTTATTAATCTGTGTTTGTTTATATTGCGAACCAGTCAAACCATTTACCAACAAGGATAAAGGTAAAGCCAAGCTTGTTTAGTTTATCAGCTTTTTCAGTTAGTGGTTAAGAATTACCATAAATGGGTTAACTAATATGTTTTTTAGCATGAATGTTTATGGTTTGTATCTCGTGTGTGAACTGTTATGATTTTTGAGAACTTTATTTTTGAACCAAAGTTCTAAGAGTAAGGTTTTCAACAAAACTCTGTTTTTAAGTTTTGAGACTCTATTTTCAAGATATGTTTTTAAGCTATGTTTTATACGTGCTCCTAAGCGAGCCTATGTTTTAACAGATGTTTTTAAAGTATGGTTCTATAAACTATGTTTTTACGCATTTTGGTGTGAGGTCTATAAGCAAGTGTTTTCAAGCAAGATTCCTATGCGAGCTCTTTATGATAAGTTTTTGTGCATGCTCCTTTGTGAGCCTTAGGTTGGATATATTGATATAGCAAAGGATTATAAGTACTCATTTCTTAGTTCTATGATTTTTGGCGTTGAGGCCATGAGACATATGGAGAGATAAGGGAATGTTGAGTTATGTTCCATTCATTGGGACACGTTGGTGTACAAGAGAGTGTACTGCTTCGCGCTACACTTATGGCACATGTTATAAGAACTCTTTGACTCATTCTAAGGCATTATAAGGAGATTCATATATCCAATGAGACAAGATTTTGATAAGTGTGTTAATGCAAGAACATATTTTATGCTTTTCAGCCATTTTGATAAGACAAGTTTGTGAGCATGTTTCATGCTATATAAGTTTCGTTTTTAAACAAGCACAAGCTAAGTTTTTAAGTTCAATTTTTAGTAAATACATGCGAAACTATGTTACAAACTTATGTTTTCTAACAAGCAGGATTTGCGAACTAGGTCTCGCAATCTTAACCATGAACCTAACACGCGAAAATGATTTTCAGACTAAGTCTTCTTTCTATTTTAAACACTGTGCTTTAAGCATACTTTGCCAATTCCTAATTATTCACTAAGTTCTCAATGAACTTACCTACACTTCTCTTACTTGGCAGCTATGTAGGTCATGGATAATAGTGGCGAAGTAGATGACTTGGCGAGGCTCATCCTTGAATAGATACTGGCGAACTTGGTAATTAGGCAATAGGGTTTATTATTTTATTTGGGTTTAAATTTATCATAAGTTGACTCAATTATTGAAACAATTTCTTTTAAAGTTTAAGTTTATTTTATCTTTGTGAACCATGTCTTAAAATATTATCTTGTATTATGAATAAAGTTGATGTTTATTCATGCATGATTATTACATATATTTCCTTTTTTCATAATATATTAGTCAGATTTATTAAGTACTATTTTTTGCAACCTTGAAAATTACATGCGTACTGTAACATCCCGAATTAGGGCCTAGTCAGAACAGTGGTTTCAAAACCACAAATTCGAAGTAGAAATAATTATTTTATGATTATTATAAGTTCTATGATACGGTTACATGCTTGTGTGAAAATTTCATGAAGAAATTTTATGTCTAAGGTGCTCGATTAGACTTTAAGGACTAAATTGAATAAATTGCAAAATATGAGTTCTAGAATTTTTTAGTATGAAATTGAATTTGATTTTTAATTATAGGTTCTTAAATAGCAATTTGGCCAAGTTCTAAAATTTTGGACAAAAATGGGCTTGGATGGATAAAATTTTAAAGAAAGGCTAAAAGCGCATTTTGGTCATTTGGTCATTAAATGGACTAAAAGACAAAATAAAAGCCAAATTTCTTGTCCATCTTCTACCTATGGCCGAATATTGCATGGGAGAAGACATGGTTAGGGTTTTCAAGCTTCCAAGCTCAATAGTAAGTGCATTCAAGCCCCATTTTTTATGTTCTTTATATTTTTGAAATCCCGGTAACATGCTCTACTCATTTCTACCATTATTTTGAGCTCGGATTTATGTTTAAAAATTTACAAATAAATGATATGCATGTATTTTGATGTCTAATGGTAGAATATGAAGGCTCGGTGTGTAATAAACGGCTTTTACTAAGTGATTTTTGGTAAAAATGCTTAAAAAGGACTAAATCGTAAAAGTTATAAATTAGTCATAAAAGGATGATTTAGTGGAAATTGGGGGCTGCCATAGTTATGAAAATGATTTGGATAGGCTTTAAATGTAAGGAAATTGAATAAAAATCATTTTACAAGCATTGGGGCAAAAGTGAAAATATGTGAAAGTTTAGGGATCAAAATAAAAATTTGTAAAAATATGATTTTTGGACCCATATGAATAATTTGACTACTTCGTAGCTAAATGTGATATTATATATCAAGGAAAACAAGATTCAGGCTTAGAACAAGGTTGAGCAAGGTTAAGCACAAACTTGAAATAAATAGTCGTACTCGAAACCGAGGTAAGTTCATATGCCAATGATAATGCAACGATATTATTGTTCATACTTGAACTTAAATTGATGTGCTAGCATAGTGTGATGGATATTTATTTAGTTGATATAAAGATTATATATTGTAACAAATGCCTAAATATTATTATATGCAATACCATGTTTATGTCATGGACTAATGTCTAAATAAACATGGGAATGTGTTGAATTGGATGTACATTGCATGATTAGCTATGCATAATGAGATACTTGATGAAAATAGAAAATCTCGATTGAATAAAAAGGGAAATCCGATGGATAAACCATGGCTTACATGGCTTGAGATCCTGCATGTGTTGCAGAAAAAGATTTAGCCCAGACGGGTAATCCGTTGATCTCAAATATAGAAAAGGATCTAGCCCGGACGGGTGTTCCTTAAGTGATCGAGCCTCTCAAAGAATATGTGTGCAAGGATTTATCTCGAATGGGTAATCCGATTAGGATCTGAATTTAGCTTGGACTGGTAATTCAGATCCGATCTAATTTGAGTAATTGTCATTGTAGGGGATTTAGCCTGGACTGGTAATCCTAACAATACCCTATGAGTTTATATTACTGGGGATTTAAACTGGACTGATAATCCCGCCGTAAGATGTGAGGTTCGCGAGAGTACGTACTTGAGATGATCACTTGTATGACTTGACGGTAAATGGATTATCCATCGAGATTTCTGAGAAATTCAATGGGTATTATAATGAATAATGCGATGAAAGTCCCGAGATGGGCACGGTGATAAAGGTAAATTTAATTGATATGCTACGGGTATGTACAGGTACGTACATTATACTTATAAGTAATGCCTTATTGAAATGTGATAAATGATGAGTAAGTAAATTCATGCATATGTATGTGTATACATGATAAACAAGTAAAAAGGTTTGAAAGATGAACCATCCTTATGCTTATGATTATGAATTGTGTTGTAATATCATGTTAACTTACATTGTCTAATGAGATATGGGTTTCATGAAATGATGAGTCCATAATCAATGAGCTTATGATAGTTACTATGAATTTGCACTGAAATAGTTTTGGACATCAGCAATAGTCTAAATTTGAAAATCCACCAAAAATAGTGAAAATTGAGTTAGAGACTGAATAAAATATTAAATTAAATATTATTGGATCTAGTTTTAGATAAAGGAAATGGTTATAGTAAATGAATCTCATATAATGAGATATTTGAATTCCTGTGAAACAGTGTCAGAATGAGTTTGGAATCCCCTATTCCGACTTGGGAAAATCACTAGAAATTGTAAAAAAATAATTATAAGTTATAAATCATATGAATGAAATCCTTAATGAGTCTACATTTAGTAGAAAGAGACAGGAACATTATTTGAGTCTCTTACTATGAGATAAATAAATTATAGTGAAGAAAGGTTGAAGTTGTCAAACAGCGAAATAGGGGAGAATTTGAATAATAAACTGTACTTATTGACTGGACCAAAAATTTTGGAAATTTAATTGTAAGAATATAAATGAGTCCAGTTTTAGGAAAAATTAACGAATATTAATTTTGAGTTTCGTAATTCCAGATATAAATAAATTAATAACTACGACTCGAGAAAACAGCTTAACCAGAATATGAGTAAAAGTGTCATTATGGTTGATTGCCTAAGGAAACATGTTGCTATAATGCTTATTATTTTCATATGGACTTACCAAGCTTTAAGCTTACTCCCTCCTGTCCATTTCCTTAGTGTTCTCAGGTTGGCTCGGGGTTGGAGATCGTCGGAGGCAACATCACACTATCAAGCTATCAACTCCAGAGTATTGTCATACGTGTATTAAACACTTTCAAGTGAGTAGCATGTATAAGAACTAGTTTTTACATTAAATGTTGTTATGATTAGCCAAATGTACCAGCTTATATTGATCTATTGTATATAGCCATGAGATATGGCTTATTATGGTTATGGCTTGTAAGCCTAATTATTCCTGCTATGGTTTAATGCATGTCGTGTGATTATAATTGGTTGCTATGAATAATTAGTATAACACATGTATATGCTGAATGTCCTAGAACCATTCGAGGTAGTCGCAGCCATGGAATGAATATGTGGCCTGGTAGTAAGTTGATAATGGTTAAACATGGACAATTATAGAATGTGTAGAGATTAAATACTAGGTAATAAACACATGTAAGACAATATGCAAATTATTTATTTGAATCTTTCTCAAGGTCGATTATCCATTAAATTGATGCTATAAGTTGGGTCAATGATGTGTAAAGTATGGGAAAGAATTAAGGACAATGTAGGGTTTAAAAAATAGCCTAAGTGTTGGCCACACAGGCAGAGACATGGCCATGTGTCTTAGCCGTGTGGAGGATACGGTCTAACACATGAGCGTGTGGCTTGACCGTGTGGATCAATATGTTTGGCTGACATCATAAATAGAGAGTTACACGGGCTGAGGATACGAGCGTGTGTGACCACACGGCCCAACCCACACGAGCATGTGATTCTCCAAAGCAAGAAAATTGGTTAAGTTGTTAAAAGTTTGTCGAAAGTTCTCAGTTTAGTCCCGAACCACCCAGTATGTTATAGGCTTCGAAGGCCTGTATAAGGGACGATATGCATGTGTTTGAGATGTTTTAATTTTGGAAAAAAATTTTGTGTCCTGGTTTTGTATGTTGTGAATGTTTAAGTCCGGTAACGCCTCAAACCCCGTCCCGGCATCGGATACGGGTAAGGGGTGTTACACGTACCCCCGACAGAGATAGTCTTTCTATTTAGCAAACCCAAGTAAATTGCGCAAGCCCCTATATATGTAAACCTATGTATTTATGCGAACCCTAACAAAGTATTAAAACCGATGCATGCATGATTCCTTAGTTTACGTAGTCTATTTATATGTGAACCCTATTAAGTTGCAAACTCGTGTATCTTTGTGAGCTTAAGTTTTACATGTTATGCGAACTGTTGTTATTTAGAGAACTTATGTTTTATGCTATTCTGCAAACTCATATGTTATCTTGTTGTGTGAACCCTAAGACTACCCTATTCGCATTTTTCATGTGAACCCTTAAGTCTTTTTGTTGTTGACAGGCAAACCTTTCCTTTATATGTTTTGTAAGCCTGCATGTTATATATACTATGTATAAGTTTATCCTACTGTTGTGTAATAACTTAGTATATTTTATACTGTAATTAAGTAGTGTGATGGAGGATAGGTTGGGAGTTAACAAGGAGTCACTTCAGTGGCTACTGTGGCACACCGAATTCAGGTTGAACCTACTCGATCGAGTTTAGGGTGTTACAGAACTAGTGTGATAGCCTTGAGCAGACTTGCCTTGCTGATGACGACCACCCAAAAAGCTCCAACTCAATACCAAGATATAGAAATAAAAACTGTAACAAGCAAGCCATCATAGAAATTAGTCCAAATAGTGAGAAAAGAAATGCTACTCATCAAAGACAAAAAACCCCAACCAAGAGAGGTCATTACCACATCATCAAGATCCTAAAGGACAATGAGTTGATCCTTATATATCCTCATATAAAACTTTCTCGTGTTGACCTGCAATTGGCAAAATAGATGGAAACTCTCAAGAAAGAGTTAAAGAGCTTCAAACAACCCACCAAAGATGACTACGGCTGGCTAGATGCTAAATGTAACCCTTTTTTCCATTATTTGTTAGGTGAAGTAGTTATGAAGATAAACCTATATCCAAATACATGTAGGGGCAACATTGACGCTATAGACCACCTCAACCATTTCTATTATTTCCAAAACTTAAGAGGTGCCTCTAACCTAATATAATTTCGTATTTTGCCTCCCATTTTCAAGGGGCTCACTAGAACTTAGTGGTACTCCTTAAAGCCTATCTCTATCTTGAACTTTGACCAACTCAACCACGACTTCTTGGCACATTTTATTGGATGGTAGCTCAAACATTGTAACACCCCTTACTCAATCTAGAGGCCTTGTCAGATAAGAAGTGCCACATTGATCGTCGAAGCAAATTCGACCATTATATCATTAAGAAAATTTTCTTAATCAAACATGAGTATTAGAGGTTTAAAGAATATCTTAAACACCCACAAACAATTACAAGAAAACTTTGGATTAAAAAAGGTTAAAATATCTTTTAAGAGTCTATTTTTGCAAATAGTGACCTAAGTATCGATATGAAGGTCGACAGTATAGATTCTTGTCAAAATCTCAAAAAAAAAGCTTCGATGTTATGGAGTATCCGAACCTAAGGGTTCGGTATCGGTACCTCATCCATGGTACTAATACTTGGAGCAGTGTATTGATACTTAACTATTCTATTTGAAAATCTTAGCTATTGTTTAGGGAGGTATTGGAACCAAAGACTTGAATATCAATACTTAAATCAATGTTCTTTATATACCAATATTGATGTTTGAAAATGCATAGTTTAAGCCAAAACAATGTAGCAACACCTACATCAAAATTTACCTAAATGTGCCAACCATAACAAAAACATATTAAACACTTAATAACACATTAAAAACACATTTGTTGTATTGGAAAAAATGCAAAATGTGACATCCCACACTCAATACAATCACTGGATTCGAATGTATGACATCATGTTACGTTACTGGAATGACTCAGACTAACTTAATTTATTATGTCAACTCAAGAAAGAAAACATGGCACAATCACAATATTTCATGCAATAATGGTGTTAGAAATTAATTTTAATCATACAATTATTTTAGATTATACAGGGTCTTATTTGGATTTAGGATTCAATTCAAAACTCAAACTATCAAAATTAAATAGTGTGTCTTAAGACAATGAGGTCATGTCTCGAGACATGCTTCCCTTGTTTCATAATTTTGGCTTCAAAGTTAAGATTTCTCGAGACTTGACCTATTATGTCTCAAGATAGATCTCAAAACATAACTTCCATGTTCCAGACCTTTAATTCTGATATTTAGGTTTCTCAAAACAAAGGGGGTTCTTGTCTCAAGACTTGAAATAGGGAAATTCTAATTTAGATTTGATATTTACTTGTCTTGAGACAAATGATCACTTGTCTCGATACATGGAAATATATGTCTTGAGACTTACTCAACATGTCTTAAGACCTAGACCTAAACCCAAAAATGCATGAAATAGTAATTTTTGCTCTTTAGGTCTTGAGACATGTTCCTAATTAGGGATGAACAAAACTCGATTCGACTTAAAAAATTTGAAAAATATTTTAAATTTTGAGTTAGACGAATTGAGTTATTCGAGACGAATTGAGTTATTCGAATTTTTCGAGTCAACTTGATTTTTTTTTAATTTCGAGTTCTAATTGAGTTTGGTTTTCGAATTCGAATAACTCGAATAATTCGAATAAACTGAATACCAAACAATAATATTTTACATTTTTACCCCAAACTCCCAAACCTCTTTACTTTCCCTCAAACCTTTTACTCCCTCTCACTTTCCCCCAAAACTTTTACTCCCCTCCCATCCCACCCCCCTTCTAACCCTACCCATTCCTCCCTCCCCCCCCAATTTTGTTTGAATATTTTCCCCCCAAAATTTTACTCCCTCTATTTACATTACGAGCCAAAATTTTAATTTCTCAACGCCCAAAACTTTTCATTTTCCCCCAAAAGTATTACTTCTCACATTTTACCCCCAAATCAAAAATTAAAATTATCCAAAAAAAATCTCTAAACCTAAATAGTAATAATTTTATCTATATCTATTATTTATATTATTAAATTAATTTTTACATTTTGTACTATTTATATTATTGAATTATTTAATCATATTGAATATTTTAAATTTTTGTTAAAATTGAATTATTGATGATGCCATAAAATATTTGTGTTAAAATTTTATGTTGGTATTGATTTCACATTTTATTTCTAAGATAACTTTTATTATAAAAATCACATTTTTTACATTTAATATATTTTTAATTTCAAAATACATAGTGACAAGAATCAAAAGATAATTGAAGCAACTAACCAACAAAGTAACTAACCTATATATAAAAGATTAATAAATAAATTATGAGGAAATGAAAGTTAATAGCAAATTTGATTACGGTGGGTGACAATGATTACAATGACCCTAAATCATTTTTTTAAAAAATTTAAATCAAAGAAATATATTCAATTTGATTCGATTCGAATTCCATCTCACTCAACTCGATTCGAGTAAATTTCAAATCAAAGATGATAAAATATGATTCATCAACTCGATTACCTCGAAATTTTTTAATTCTATTCGATCGAACGCTCACCCATACTCCTAATGTCTTGAGGCACAATGGTCAATTTACCTATATTGCACTTCCTATGGTAACCAACACATTCCTAACTTAGACCAACATGATATTAATTCATCATTTATCAATTTGGCCTTCCTAAACACATCTAAAAGATAAAAATTCATACCATTTATGCATCATATCAACATATGAATGTATTAAAGATTAAACACTTATAAACATATACAATTTCATCAAAAATCAAGTTTCAAAAGACAAAACTAAAAAACTTATAGAACTAAAATAAAACTAAGTATACCAAATAGATAAAATAGCAAGTAAGAACCTTAATCAAACCTAGGTACATTCCATTAACAATCGATAGACAAAAGAGTACGAACCATGTACAAGCTAAGTTGTAGAGCTTTGAATGCTTCAAGGAACCATGAACCATCAAGGGACATTTTCGACACCTATGGATGAAAACAAACTCATCCATACATTAAGTATTGAAACTTAGTGGTGCCAATATAATTTGAATTCAATATATAATAATATTAAACAATGAATATGTAAATTAGACATTAAATCCTGAAAAACAACTAAGTACTACATTATTTGCAGTTAACATATATCAATAGGTCATTATTTTGTGCCACCTTCAGGGTATTAAGAAATTAAGCATACTTATTTAAAACATAATATTATCACCATGTAAGTTTACATAATATCAGATGCATTTTACATCATCCTTAATAAACATATTTTATCAAATAGTTATTTTGTGCCATTTTCACGATATTACAACTTACAATTTCCATACCATTTTCACATTATGCATATAATATCTCATTTCTTTTAGACGAACCATGAGGGAATTCAATATCAATTTCATGTATTAATAATCAAGTTCCTTCTCATCATTTAACTACATTTCATATATGTATTCAATAACATGATATTTCTTTTATAACCACATATCACTTTCATTAATAAGTCCCTATTAATCGATTTCAGATTCAAGGACAAATATATGGATTAATATAGCAATATATGCCTACAACCCTTTGGGAATTGGAGCTCATAATATGTACTCTAACCTTAGGGAATTATAGTATTGTTCTCGACCCTCTAGGAATTAGAGAACTCTCCCACCCTCTGGGAGTACGAGAGTAAAACACAATGTAGTCAATATTAGCCTTATGACATGCCAACTATACTTGTAACTCTATCTGACATCGTTAACAGGGCATGTCCATTATTTTATCGCATCAAGTAATATGTCCATACAATTTCTATTATAGAAATAAATCATATCAAGACACATATGTATTTGTTCCATATTATGCTAATCATAATTAAGTTATCAAACATAATCATATAATTAGATCATTAAATGCAAACTTCAATTTTTAACGCCCCAAATTTTATAAATATGTTTCCATAATTGTCTGACACAATTGAGTATCTGCTTTAGTGGTTATGTGTTCTGGGTGTGTGTGAGAGGTCCCAAGTTCAAGCCTTAAATTCGGTAAAATTTTGGTTTTTATTTGAATAAAGCCTTATCTTTGGATAATAGGCTTATAAGTATTAATTTGTAAAAACTTATCAGAATGGGCCTGCTAGTCTGGTTAAGTGGAGGGTTGGTTGCTAGAGGTCTTGTGTTCGAATCCTTGCGCAAGCAAGGGAGTTTATTTTTGTTCGTTGGACTGAGCAAGAATTTTGGTCAAACAGAAATTTTGAGTGGTGGTGTGGAGTGGGAATGTAGGGAGAAAAAGAAGGAATTTGGGAGTTATCAGGATATTCAGTTGTTTGGAAGTGGCAAAATTCTCTCTGCAGAAAAATACTGTTCATCATATTTTCACTTATTTTTTTTTCAAACATTCTTTTTCCCTCTCTATTCTCTATCGAAATTCTCCCTATTCATATTGCAATTTACCATTTCTCTTCGTGATATCCTCTCTTCTCTTTGTGGTTTTTGTCAAGCTATCTTTGTTTTGCTATGGTGGTGTTCCCTTATTCAGTAAGTGACTTTTCCCCTATGGTTCTATCGTTAGATGAGCAGGTTGTTAAAAAAGGCTCGTTTTACTCTTGACTAAGGGTTGCGTAAAGGCTTTAATCAAGTTCTCTTTGGGTGGTGACTGTTAGTTACCGTGTTCGACTCTGTAAGATTTCGATACATCGATAGACATAATAT
This sequence comes from Gossypium hirsutum, assembly GCF_007990345.1. Classification (NCBI taxonomy): domain Eukaryota; kingdom Viridiplantae; phylum Streptophyta; class Magnoliopsida; order Malvales; family Malvaceae; genus Gossypium; species Gossypium hirsutum. The sequence continues at coordinate 56,860,529 of NC_053424.1, forward strand.
TTCAAGTTATGCGTTAAGGTTTTTGATCAAAATAACTCATTTTAAGTGACTAATTTGGACTTGGGATTGTCGATTTTAGGTTCCGGAGTGTTAAGGATGGTTCTAGCTTCAATTCAATACCAAGTGTGTACTCCGATTGCACAGAAAATGAGATTCAGCGAAAGTTGAAAAGTAAACTATTGATGCTACACGGGCGTGTGGATTGCCCGTGTGGAGGCCGTGTGGCGATACACGGCCGTGTGATCGACGAACCAAGTTGTGCGCGCGTGACACAGGCGCGACGGACACGAGCGTGTGATGGTTGGCGAGGCCATGTACGAGACATGGGCTCGACCAATTGGGCCATGTGGGCCACACAAGCATATGGGCCCACACGAGCGTGTAGAATTCTGGGCCAGGTCATGTAATCCACACGGCCAAGGCCAATTTGGGTCGTGTGGGCTACACATGCGTGTGGCCCTACAAGGGTAGGCCACATGAGCGTGTGATCGCAATTTTTTGAAATACTTTGAATGGTTGCTCGAGCCGCCCAAGTCGACTGGGATCTACTGTAGGGTCGGTGAGAGTTACTTGACCCCTGATTTCGAGATTTGATTATGTTATATACGTGCCTTAGCATGCACACCGATTTGTATGTATGATTTGTTAATTGCATATTTGCATGTCATGTATTGTATGCTACATTGCATTGGGGTTGGATTAATGTATATGAAGGAAGTATTCTGAAAGGCTCCTAAGCCTTATATCTGGCAGTATAGCTGCAATGATCTGATTATGTGCCGCATTGGGTATAGCATGGTGTGTAGGGATGGGTGTGTCGATTTTATCCCCACATGGTGTGTAGGGTTGGACGGAGTTGGTGTGTAAAGGTTTGTGGGTAGGACTCTATTTAATCTGTTCTTTTCTGCATACTGTATCTGAGATGGGCCAAGGCCTTAATATATATATCTAATTCTGCATCTGAGTGGGCCAAGGCCTAAACTGATTTCTATAAGGGGCTCCGGCCCAGACTGATTTCGATTATGATCTGATGTATGTCTGTATGCACGTTTTCTCTATGGGAATTACATACTAAGTTGCGAAAACTCACCTGTTTCTGCTTAATCTATGTAGGTAATCTCCAGCATTAGCGGATCGGGTAGCAGAGGACTCAACGGTGGCCACACTAATAAATTTTAGACTATTTCCTTTGGTTTTTATTTTTTGTTTTGGATTACTTATTTATTTGGGGTTTTGCTGTAATGTTTAGACTTTGGGACATTTTCCTTGGCTTTTAACTTCGGCTTTTGAAATGTTGACGATTTTAATTACTAAAAAGCATGATTAAGATCTGGTTTTCACTAAAATGAATGGTTTTCCTAGAATAGAAGGTTTTCTAAAGTTTTCGTGTAAAAGAGATATGTTTTAAAGCAAATTAGTGATAACTGGAACGATTTTAATGTATCGATGCATTTTTAAAAACACTCTCATTTGATACTGCCAAATTCAGCCATAACGTTCGGGCCGGGTTTGAGGTGTTTCATTTAGTGGTATCAGAGCTAGTTTTTAAAACTCTGCTGTGGATTTGGGTTGTAAAAAGAATGGTTTTAAGAAATGATTGTAAAACGATTTGAAATATTTTTGATAAATAAATGGTACACCAAGTCTCCAGCGCTGATCCTGTAAGTTTTTGAAACTCTATTTAGAATTGTCAGAAAGCATGCTTCAAACATACTGAAATTCTATTTGGATTTGTCTGAAAATACTGTTAGTATGCTATGAAACTACTATACTCTATTGAAACACTTTAGTTAGTGTAAACTAAAAACTGTGGTAAACTGCGACTTACGATAACAGATCCTGAATACTCTGATAACTTTACTACATAAAATATTTATTAATAAATATCAAAACTATAAACTGATTTGCATAAAAATGTTAATAAAGATTAATCTAAAATTACGATAAGCACACGTGCTACTCGTGGACGGGGTACTAGAAGCCGAGGTAAGGGCCGTAGAGGGGCTCGAGTTGAGTCCTTCGCGTTTGTGACGATTCTAAATCTGGACACTAGCGAGATGCCAGGTCCCCTATTATTGAGACTGGGTTTAGGAATGTGTCTTATGATCGTGCGGCTGGGGACAACACGCTGTCCCAAGCCATGCTACGGATTTTGGAGAGGGTCGCTCGGCCCAACACTGGATCTGGGGGTCGTAGGTCAGTTACGAAACGATTCTGATCCAATGGGGCTGAGCTATTCAGGGGTGTCGCTTGAGTCGCCCCTAATGTGGTTGAGTATTGGATGGAGGCCATGGAGAGAATTATGGACGACCTAGATTTTACTGCTGAGCAGAAGCTTAAGGGGGCTGTTTCTCTGTTACGTGATGAGGCATACCAGTGGTGGCTCACAGTTAAAGAGGGCACTCAGCCCGACCGATTGACTTGAGATTATTTTAAGACTTCGTTCCAGGATAAGTATGTGGGGGCCAGTTACATTGATGCCAGGAGGCTTGAGTTTCTTAATCTCACCCAGAGAGACTGTTAAGTGGCCGAGTATGAGGCCAAGTTCTTGAGTTTGACCCATTATGCGCGAGGCATGGTGGCGACTGAATATGAGCACTGTGTCCGGTTTGAGGATGGTCTTAGGGACAGATTGTGAGTTCTAATAGCTCCGTAGGGGAAGCGTGATTTCTCTGTTCTAGTTAAGAAGGCGAAGATCGCTAAGGAGGTTAAGCGTGCTGAATGCCAAAAACGAGAGAAAGGAAAGAATAAGAGGGAATTGGAGCCATTAAGTTCTGCGATGAGGCCTAAGAAAAAGGTTAGACTGGATGGGCCAGTCAGAGTTGGGGCCCCTGTTGCACCTACTAGGGTGGCGTTGTGTGGGCACTGTGGTAGACGCCATCCGGGCGAGTGTTGAAGGACTACTGAGGCATGCTTGAGATGCGGGTCGATTGAGCACCGTGTTCGGGATTGTCCATTAAGAACTAATCACACAGCCACTGAGGGTAGTTCAGCAACCCCCTAAGGGCTGTGGTTAGGCTAGGGGTGGTAACGGCATAGGCGAAGGACAGAGAGCACCGGGCAGAGGTGCTGGACTGACTAAGGCGAGGCAGCCTACTTTGATTTATGTTGCTCGTCGCCGTAAGGACTGAGATGCTCTGTACGTCATTACGCATACGTTCTTAATATATAATGTACCTTATGTTGCATTGATAGACATAGGTTCTACACACTTATACGTAGCTAGCATTGTGTCTGAAACTTTGAGCATTCCGGTTGAGAGTACTTCTAGCGAGGTAACTGTTGTAAGTCTGTTGGGGCAGTCTATTCGAGTAAGTAAATTATTTAGAGATGTTCTGTTAGAGGTCCAAGGGACAGTATTTTTGGCTGATCTAATAGAGTTTCTGTTTGGGGAGTTCAATCTAATATTGGGAATGGACGACTGGTTAAAGACCGGGTGAGTTTAGATTGTACGGTGAAAAGGGTTGTCTTGAGGACCGAAGAGGACAATGAGGTAGTGGTGATTGGGGAACATCGAGACTACCTGACTAATGTGATCTCAGCTTTGGTAGCAGAAAAGTTGGTTCGGAAAGGGTATTAGGCATTCTTGGCCTACGTCAGTATTTCTGATCTAGGGACTCTTCTGTTAAGGGCATCAGAACCGTGAGGGACTTTCTAGATGTATTTCCTGAGGATCTACTCGGGTTGCCTTCGAGATGAGAGGTAAAGTTTGGGATTGAGTTGATTCTTGGTACAACTTCGGTGTCTATCTCCCCGTAACGAATGGCACTGAAAGAGCTTACTGAGCTCAATGCTCAGATTCAAGAACTGCTAGACTGTGGGTTCATTCGTCCCAGTGTGTCTCCATGGGGAGCACCTGTTCTATATTTGAAGAAGAAAGATGGGACAATGAGGATGTGTATCAACTACCAACAGCTGAACAAGATAATGATTAAGAACAAGTACCCACTTCTGAGGATAGATGATCTATTCGGTCAATTTAGAGGGGCTTCGGTGTTCTCCAAGATTGATATGTATTCAGGATACCATCAGTTGAGAGTCAAGGAGGCCAATGTGCATAAGACAACATTTAGGACATGGTATGGGCATTACGAGTTCCTGGTTATACCTTTTGGGTTGACTAATGTACTAGCGATATTCATGGATTTGACGAATCGAGTATTTCAGCCCTATCTGGATCATTTTGTAGTGGTGTTCATCGATGACATATTGGTGTATTCTAAGATAGAGGATTAGCACGATGAGCATCTCAAAGTGGTTCTAAAGATTCTTCGTGAGAAACAGTTGTATGCGAAGTTCAGTAAGTGTGAATTCTGGCTTCAGGAAGTGACATATTTGGGATGTGTAGTTTCTATTGAGGGGATACGAGTTGATCCTCGTAAGATTGAGGCTATGTTGGGTTGGAAATAGCTAAAGAATGTGTTTGAGATATACAGCTTTCTGGGGTTAGCAGGATATTATTGACGTTTCGTAGAAGGGTTCTCTTTGATTGCAGCTTCGATGACTAAGCTAATTCGTAAAGGAGTTCCTTTTGTATGGACTAATGCATAGTAGAAGAGCTTTACTAAGCTCAAGACGGTTTTAACTTAGGCTTCTGTTCTGATACAGCCTGAGCTCGATAAAGACTTTGTGGTATACAGTGATGCGTTGCATGTGGGTTTAGGTTGTGTTCTGATGCAAGACGGAAAGATAGTTGCTATGCATCTCGACAACTCAAGACTCATGAGGCTAGTTATCTAACGCACGATTTAGAGGTGGCGGTGGTTGTTTTCACTTTAAAAATCTAGAGGCACTATCTGCACGATGAAAAGTGTACTATCTACATTGATCACAAGAGCCTCAAATACCTCGTCACTTAGAAGGAGTTAAACCTTAGGCAGCGTCGATGGGTTGAACTACTTAAGGATTACGACTGCGCTATCGAGTATCATCCTAGTAAGGCCAATATGGTGGATGATGCGTTAAGCTGTAGGGATGTAACCGATCTGAAAGCATTGTTCGCTCGACTAAGTCTTTTCGATGATGGGAATCTGTTGGCAGAACTTTAGGTTAGACCAGCATGGATTGATCAGATCAGAGATAAATAAAAAGGGGATAAGTCTCTAGAGCTGCATTTCCGTCAGGCTGAGAGTGGTGTTACTATGGATTTTGGGATTAATAAGGATGGGGTAGTGTGTTTTTGCGGTCGAATTTGTGTACCGAATGATGGGGACTTGAGGTAGTCGATTCTAAGGGAAATGCTTAGTACCCCTTATGCTATGCATCCCAGCAGGAACAAGATGTATCGAGATCTATGAGAATTACACTGGTGGCCAGGGTTGAAGCGTGAGGTTACCGACTTTGTTGCTCGCTGTTTGGCTTGTTAGTAGGTTAAGGCTGAGCATTAGTTACCTTCGGGTTTGCTGCAGTCGGTTAAGATACCAATGTGGAAATGGAAGGAGTAACGATAGACTTTGTTAGTAGGTTGCCCCTCACATCCACTAAGAAAGATTCTGTTTGGGTTATCGTGGATTGATTGACCAGGACTGCACATTTCATTCTTGTTAGGACAGACTTCTCCCTATAGAAGTTGGCCAAACTTTACATTTCTGAGATAGTGAGGCTACATGAGGTACCTGTCTCGATCATTTCTAATAGGATCTTTGTTTTACGTCTCGATTCTTGTAGAAGTTTCATGAGGCTTTGGGTTCAAAATTAGACTTCAGTACTGCTTTCCATCTTCAGATAGATGGTCAGTCGGAGAGGGTGATTCAGATACTGGAGGACATGTTGAGAGGTTGCATTATAGATTTTTGAGGTAGTTAGAAGGAGTATTTACCATTAGCAGAGTTCGTTGACAACAACAACTATCAGTCTAGTATACAGATGGCACCTTATGAGGCACTGTATGGTCGTAAGTGTTGCACTCCCTTATGCTGGACTGAGTTGGGTGAGCGACGTGTTCTGGGTCCAGAATTGGTTTTTGAAACTGAGGATAAGGCCCGCTTGATTCGAGATCAACTGAAAGCGGCTTCTAATAAGTAGAAATCTTATGCGGATCTGAAACATCGAGACATAGAGTATTCTTTGGGGGGACATGGTTTTCCTTAAGGTCTCTCCATGAAAGAAGGTTATGAGGTTCGGTCGCAAGGGCAAGCTAAGCCCTCAGTTTATTGGGCTGTACCATATTCTGAAGCGAGTGGAGCAAGTCGCATATCAGTTGGAGGTACCTCTAGAGTTAGATCACATACATGATGTGTTCCACGTCTCGATGTTGAGATGCTATCACTTTGATCCCACGCATATTATGCCTATGGAGGAAATTGAGGTTAGGCGAGATCAACTTTTGAGGAGGAGCCGGTTCAGATCCTAGATCACGATGTTAAGGCTCTGCAAAGGAAGTCTATCCCCTTAGTGAAGGTACGATGGAGGAATCATAGTACTGTGGAGGCCACTTGGGAGCCAGAGGATTCAATGCGACAGCAGTATCCTCACCTTTTCTGATCAGGTAAAATTTCGATGAAAAAATTTTATAAATATGTTTTCGTAATTGTTTGACACAATTGAGTATCTGCTTTAGTGGTTATGTATTCTAGGTGTATGTGAGAGGTCCCAAGTTAAAGCTTTAGATTGGGTAAAATTTTGGTTTTTATTTGAATAAAGCCTTATCTTTGGATAATAGGCTTATAAGTATTAATTTGTAAAAGCTGATCAGAACGGGCCTGCTGGTCTGGTGGTTAAGTGAAGTGTTGGTTGCTAGAGGTCTTGTGTTCGAATCCCTGCGCAAGCAAGGGAGTTTATTTTTGTTCATTGGACTGAGCAAGAATTTTGGTCAAACAGAAATTCTGAGTAGTGGTATGGAGTGGGAATGTAGGGAGAAAAAGAAGGAATTTGGGAGTTATCAGGATATTCGGTTGTTAGGAAGTAGCAAAATTCTCTCTGTAGAAAAATATTGTTCAATCATATTTTCACTTGTTTTTTTTTCAAACATTCTTTTTCCTCACTATTCTCTGCCAAAATTCTCCCCATTCCTATTGTGATTTACTGTTTCTCTTCGTGTTATCCTCTCTTCTCTTTGTGGTTTTCGTCAAGCTATCTTTGTTTTGCTACGGTGTTGTTCCCTTGTTTGGTAAGTGACTCTTCCCCTATGGTTCTATCATTAGATGAGTAGGTTGTTAAACAAGGCTCATTTTACTCTTGATTAGAGGCTATGCAAAGGCTTTATTCGAGTTCTCTGTGGGTGGTGACTGTTAGTTACCGTGTTCGACTCGGTAAGATTTTGAGACATCGGTGGACGTAATATTTCAAGTTATGCATTAAAGTTTTCAATCGAAATAACTCATTTTAAGTGAGTAATTTGGACTTGGGATTGTTGAGTTTAGGTTCTGGAGTGTTGGGGGTGGTTCTAGCTTCGATTCAATGGTATGTGTATACTCCGATTGCATAGAAAACGAGATTTGGCAAAAGCCGAAAAGCAAACTGTCAACGTCAGACGGGCTTGTGGATTGCCCATGTGGAGGCCGAGTGGCGATACATGACCGTGTGATTGACGTACTAGGCTATGCGCGGGCGACACGGACGCGACAGACATGGCCGTGTGATGGCTGGCGAGGCTGTGTGCGAGACACCAGCTTAGCCAATTGGGCCATGTGGGCCATATGGGCATGTAGGCCCATACGGGCATGTGAAATTCTGGGCCAGGTCTTGTAGTCCACAATGCTAAGGCCAATTTGGGCCGTGTGGGCCACACGAGCAGGCCACATGAGTGTGTGAGCCCAATTTTCTAAAATACTCTGAATAGTTTCTCGGGTCACCCAAGTTGACTGGGACCTACTGTAGGGTCAGTGAGAGTTACTTGAACCCTGATTTCGTGATTTGATTATGTTATATACGTGCCTTAGCATGCAAACCGATTTGTATGTATGATTCTTTATTTGCATATTTGCATGTCATGTATTGTATGCTGTATTGCATCGGATTGGGTTAATGTATTTGGAGGAAATATTCTGAAAGGCTCCTAAGCCTGATTTCTGGCAGCATAGTTGCAATTATCTGATTATGTGCCGCATTCGGTACAACAGGGTGTGTAGGGATGGGTGGGTCAATATTATCCACATGGTTTGTAGGGTTGGACGGAGTTGGCGTGTAGAGGCTGGTGGGTAGGACTCTATTTAATCTGTTCTGTTCTGTATACTGTATCTAAGATGGGGCCAAAACCTTAATATATATGTCTGATTCTACATCTGAGTGGGTCAGAGCCTACACTGATTTCTATAAGGGGCTCCAACCCAGACTGAGTCTGATTATGATCTGATGTATGTCTGTATGTATGTTTTCTCTGTGGGGATTACACACTGAGGTGCGAAAACTCATCCTGTTTCTATTTAATGTGTGTAGGTAATCCACAGCATTAGTGGATCGGTGTAGCGGAAGACTTAACGGTGGCCACACGTAATAAATTTTATACTATTTCCTTTGGTTTTTATTTTTGGTTTTGGATTACTTATTTATTTGGGGTTTTGTTGTAATTTTTGGACTTTGGGACATTTTTCTTTGCTTTTAGACTTTGGCTTTTGAATTGTTTTCGATTTTAATTACTGATAAGCACGATTAAGATCTGGTTTTCCCTAAAACGAATGGTTTTCCTAAAATAGAAGGTTTTCTAAAGCTTTCGCATAAAAGAGATATGTTTTAAAGCAAATTAGTGATATCTAGAACGATTTTAATGTATCGATGCATTTTCAAAAACACTCTCATGTGATACTGTCAGATTCAGCCATAACGTCTAGGCCGGGTTTGGGGTGTTGCACAATTTGTAAAACTTGCGTAATTTTACTTTCACCAATCATCATAAATATACAACTATATAATTACATCATAGTATCATAGATTAAGATCTTATATTTATATTTATATTCATATATCTAACAATAAACCAAAAAATTCTAAAATAATCCAACACAATTCAATATAGTTTTTATCACAATATCATACTCACATATAAGCTTAATTTCTTGCCTATCATTCCAAGAAAGTCAATATAAGTAATTTACCTTAAAATTGTTTACCACTTTGAATGCACTAAATTAACACTAAGGAAGAACATGTAATGAAAACATATTATAGTAGCATAAACTAAAATAGCTACTTGTCAATGGTCTTCACCTTTCCTTTATCTTTTGACTTCCCGACGTTGTCCTGGACCATTTTTGATAATACAATTATGGAGATATCATTAATTACGTAACCAATCATAGTAATCAGAGAAAATCAAATTTGAAAACATATTTTTCATTTAGGTCCCTTCGAATCCTATTGTCTAAAATTCTCATATTTTACAAACCACTTGTTCAAAACTAAATCCGACTTTGTAATTGTACTTTAGGGACCTCAAAATATTATTATATACTAATAAATATCATATTTCTCATCTCTTAGAAATAGGCCCCTAATAATTCGACAATGTCCTTAGAGCTTAAGCTTAATCAAGTTTTGTTCCAACATCACCTACTTCACTATTAACATGATTCTCACTTAAACTAAGCTTAACCACCAACCATTTTATGATTTCTACCTCAAATTCTCTAGGTTATCTTTAATAAAATATTAATCTAACTTGAAAAATCGAGATCTAATCCCAAATTTAACACGATCTACTCGAAGGAAGCCCATACCTAATGGCTGAAGCTACTAACAAAGAGTAGTAAGTGAGGCTGTATGAGACCCTGTAAGGCTCTGTGAATATTATACGGTGTAGATCTCTTGTAAATGGTAAGATAAAGTGGGAAAGTTGTGTGTAGCTTGTGTGGTGAGTAACCCTGTAAATCCCTTCAGTTTTCTAATTACTGATGCATGTGTGTATATGCGTGATTCTCTGTGCTGTGTGGTTATTCTTGTGATGAATATGTAAACTACATGTGAAATGATGATTATATAGAGATATGTACATATGATATGTTGCATGTGTGGCTTGACATCAAAATGAGAATACCCCTCTGTTATGAAAGAACGCATGTGATGAATGACATGCTTCTGTTCTATAATGATGTACGTGCTTGAAGAATATGTATCTGGCGAAATTGAGTATGTCACTCATGTAGCACCTCTGTCTAAGTATGTGCATGTGGTCATGTGTATGTTACGAGTCTTTGCATAAAGAGTCATGCATAAGTAAAATAAGTGTGTCATACAAATAAAAGAGTAAATGCAACTGCATGTCGAAGTTTATGAAAAGAGTCAATCATGCATAACTCTACATATTGATTATGTTTGCGAGTGTGGGTCTGTCGAGACAATAAATACAAATTCTGATATGTGAAAGACCATGGCCATGGCAAGTGAAGACCATATCATGTAAGACTTAGTTTAGGACTTTAGCAACATATAGGGTATGTGAATATAGTGTAAGGCCTAGCCGTATTGTAACACCCCGAACCCGAGACCGTCACCGGAGTCGAACACGAGGTGTTAACAGACTTTTAAAAATTTTCCAGACACTGCCAATCTGCGTAATAGTCGCTTTAAAAATCATATCTTGAGTTTCACAACTCGAAAATTTGTTTCGTGATTTTTCCCTGAAACTAGACTCATATGCCCAACTACATAATTTTTTCTAGAATTTTTGGTTGGGCCAATTAGTACAGTTTATTAGTCAAAGTCTCCCATCTTACAGGGATCGACTACCCTGACCTTTGCGCATTACGACTTGGATATCTCCTTGTACAGGGCTCCAATACTGATACCGTTTGTTTCTAATGAAACTAGACTCAAAGGGGAATCCCCACATATAAGGAATGACTTCTAATTATCTCTGGATAATTTATAGTGAATTATCAAATTCGAAACAGGAGATCCAGAAACCGTTCTGGCCCTGTTTCACGAGAACTTTAATATCTCTTAATATACTGTCCATATGATTTTTTCGTTACTTTCATATGAAAATAGATTCATCAAGGTTCGATTACATAATTTATTCACTATTTAATCCCATTCTTACAAATTTTTGTGATTTTTCAAATCCACACCACTGCTGCTGTCAGCATCTGTTTTCAAGGTAAACTTTACCTGTTCCGTGGTTACCATGGACCAACTAGGGATTCGTCATACATGGGTCCACATATGATCATATTTAGCCATTCCAATGGCTGATCATTTGCCCAACACTTCCATTCCAAACCATAGTCACATCATGAAACCATATAAACATACATAAACACAAATGGTCTAATGCCATACTCCACTTCTACAAGCCATTTTCGCATGGCTGTACACACATACATCACAAAAAGTACTTAAAACAACAAGGGGTAGTCCTATACATGCCATATCCAGAGTTCAACAAAAAGAGTACCAAAAGAGCTTTGATAGTGTGGATGACTTCGACTTCGTTGATCCCGAATCTGATAGCTAACGAACAAAATCTATAAAACAGAGAGCCAAAGCAACCGGGTAAGCAATTTAAGCTTAGTAAGTTTCAAGTAATGAAATCGGCTTTGACTAAAGTATTACATTCACATAGCTAACTGAATCACTTTATTGATACACATTCTCATAATCATACTTACTTCACACTTCATCAACATATATACACACAAGGTATCAACCTATCTAAAAGCCGAAAGTTCGTTAGCCGATTGCACGAATACTATTTAAAACGAATGGACTTTTCCGAAGCACATGCAAACATACCTTATCGTTCGGGTTAGTCGAGCGTATTAATTGAATTAGTTACAGCACAAAACGCTCACATTCAAACCCAAGTCTCTTCGAAATTTAGCCGGATATAACCGCAAGCACAATTGCCTTCGAGTCTTAACCCGGGTATAACAACTCGCACGAATGCCTTCGGGTCTTAGCCCGGATATATCAACTTGCATAATTGCCTTCGGGTCTTAGCCCGGATATATCAACTCGCACAAATGCCTTCGGGTTTTAGCCCGGATATATCAACTCGTACAAATGCCTTCGGGTCTTAGCCCGGATATATCAACTCGCACAAATGCCTTCGGGTCTTAGCCCGGATATATCAACTCGCACAAATGCCTTCGGGTCTTAGCCCGGATATATCAAATGCTCATGCACACATATATCTATAATCTTAACACATCCATATCTTATTTTCGTTACTAAGGCTCAAACACAAATCATTTATTAAACCTTTCAAATTTCGGCTCAATAGCCACTCACAAAGAGCATGATTTCGATTGGCTTTATAACTTAGTCTCTATGCACATTCGACTATCCGTCATAGTATGACTAATCATTTCAATATAATTCAAGTAGGGTCATTACTCGAAGACTTACCTCGGATACTTTGAATAGTTGTGGATAGACTACTCGATCACTTTTTCCTTTCCTTTATCAGATTTTGACCCTCTTGGCTCTTCTCAAGCTTCAAGTGACCGAATGCTACCCTCCTATCTTCCTCTCTACAATCGGCCAAGAAGAACAAGGTGATAACCTCCCTCTTTCTTTTTTTTTTCTTTTAGTATCCTTAGTATTTCTTTTATTATTTCTTTTCTTTTACTTAAAATAATGACCACTTCATGGAAATTTACCACATAGTCTAATATATGCTCCATCATGGCCGGCCACTATGCATACAAAAGGAGTATTTGACATGCAAAGCCAATATTTTCACTACATGCTTAAATAGGTCCTTATAAATTAACCTATCGCATTTCAAAAGTGTCACACATAAGTCCTATTAACTAGGTTCACATGCAATCGACTAAATCGAAGTTTAAAACTTTCACACATTCATATTCACATATTCTAGACAATAATTATCACATCCAAATACTTCGGTGACTCGGCTTAGCGGTCCCGAAACCACTTCCCGACTAGGGTCAATTTAGGGCTGTCACAACTATCCCCCACTTAAGAAATTTTCGTCCCCGAAAATCTTACCGGTGAATAATTTTGGATATCGGTGCTTCATAGAGTTCTCAAGTTCCCAAGTGGCTTCTTCTATTCCGTGTTTATGCCACAACACCTTCACTAATGGGATTTTCTTATTTCGCAATTCTTTTACTTCACGCATCAAAATGCGAACCGGTTGTTCTTCATAACTCAAGTTAGGTTGAATCTCGATCTCAGATGGAGCGATTACATTCGACGGGTCGGATCTATATCGTCGAAGCATCGAGACATGGAAAACGTTGTGAATCTTTTCAAGTTCAGGGGGTAAAATCAATCTATAAGCAACTGGACCAACTCGTCCGGAGATTTCGTACGGCCCAATGAATCTCGGACTCAATTTGCCCTTACGGCCAAAACTGAGTATTTTTTTCCAAGGTGAAACCTTAAGGAACACTTTGTCTCCCACCTGATACTCGATGTCTTTTCGTTTCAAATCCGTGTACGACTTCTGACGATCTGTGGCTGCTTTCAGACTTTCACGGATTACTTTTACTTTCTGTTCGGCATCCTTAATCAAATCAACTCCGAAAATTTTACTTTCACCGAGCTCGGTCCAAAACAATGGTGTACAGCATTTACGACCGTACAAAGCCTCGTAAGGTGCCATCTTAATACTTGATTGAAAACTATTGTTGTAAGCGAATTCAATCAAAGGTAAATACCGTTCCCATGAACTACTGAACTCGAGGATGCAACATCTCAACATATCCTCAAGTATCTGAATTATCCGCTCGGATTGACCATCGGTTTGGAGGTGAAAAGCAGTGCTAAAATGCAGCTTGGTACCCAAAGCTTCTTGCAATTTCTTCCAAAATCGTGAGGTAAATCTCGGATCTCTATCCGACACGATAGAAATAGGTACCCCGTGTAATCTCACAATCTGAGAAACATACAATTCGGCTAGTTTATCCAATGAAAAATCCGTACGCACGGGGATAAAGTGAGCCGACTTAGTCAGTCTATCAACCACAACCCAAATCGCATCCTTCTTACTTGTTGACAATGGCAGTCCGGACACAAAGTCCATTGTGACTCGATCCCATTTCCACTCGGGTATCATGATCGGTTGAAGTAATCCTGAAGGCACTTGATGTTCCGCTTTCACTTGTTGACATATTAAACATCTCGAAACAAAGTCGGAGATGTCTCGTTTCATACCATGCCACCAAAACCAACGTTTCAAATCGTTATACATTTTCGTACTCCCCGGGTGAATTGACATTCGGCTACAATGGGCTTCGTTCAGAATCATCGAAATGAGTCCCGAATTCCTTGGAACACACAAACGACTTCTGAACCTCAAACAATCATCATCATCAATTTGAAACTCCGATTCCTTGTTCGGAACACACTCAGCCCGTTTTGCAACCAATTCATCATCGGCTTTCTGAGCTTCACGAATTTGATGAGTCAATAATGGTTTGGCCTTTAATTCAGCTACTAACACATTGTCGGGTAGAACAGACAAATGCACATTCATCGCTCGTAAAGCAAACAATGACTTCCGGCTTAAGGCGTCCGCAACCACATTAGCCTTTCCCGGGTGGTAATCAATGACAAGCTCGTAATCTTTCAACAACTCAAGCCAACGTCTTTGTCGCAGATTCAAGTCTCGCTGAGTCATCAAATATTTGAGACTTTTGTGATCCGAAAATACATGGCACTTCTCACCAAACAAATAATGTCGCCATATTTTCAAAGCAAATACGATGGCAGCTAGTTCGAGATCATGGGTCGGATAATTTCTCTCGTGTGGCTTCAATTGCCTCGACGCATAGGCCACAACTCGACCTTCTTGCATCAATACGCAACCCAACCCAAGTAGGGATGCGTCACTATAAATGACAAACTCTTTGCCTGATTCGGGTTGCACTAAAATTGGAGCTTCAGTCAAATGAGTTTTTAGTTGATCGAAACTTTTCTGACATTTCTCCGTCCATTCAAACTTAACATCCTTTTGAAGTAGCTTCGTCATTGGTGTGGCTATCATCGAGAAACCTTTGACAAATCGTCGGTAATAACCGGTGAGCCCCAAAAAGCTCCGAACCTCAGTAATATTTCTTGGAGGCTTCCAGTTAAATATGGCTGAAATTTTGCTCGGGTCAACTCGAATACCTGATGCGGATACCACATGACCCAAGAAGCTAACCTCTCTTAACCAGAACTCACACTTACTGAACTTAGCATATAACTTCTTATCCCGCAACATTTGCAACACTAGTCTCAGGTGCTCAGCATGTTCGGTCTCATCTCTTGAATAGACCAAGATGTCATCAATGAACACAACTACGAACCGATCCAAATATGGTCTGAAGATCCGATTCATCAAATCCATAAATACTGCAGGGGCATTAGTGAGCCCAAACGGCATCACTAAGAATTCGTAGTGACTGTACCTCGTTCTGAAAGCAGTTTTGGGTACGTCCGAATCTCGAATCCGCAACTGATAATAACCCGATCTCAAATCTATTTTTGAGAACACTGAGGCCCCCTTTAGTTGATCAAACAAATCATCAATACGCGGTAACGGATATTTATTCTTTATCGTCACTTTATTCAGTTGACGATAGTCAATGCACAACCTCATGGTTCTGTCCTTCTTTTTCACGAACAATACTGGTGCACCCCAAGGTGAGAAACTTGGCCGAGCGAAACCTCTATCCGTCAATTCTTGCAACTGAGCTTTCAACTCTTTTAACTCGGTTGGTGCCATACGATACGGAGCTATCGAAATCGGCGTAGTCCCAGGTACAAGCTCAATACCAAACTCTATCTCCCGAACAGGTGGTAAACCCGGCAATTCTTCAGGAAAAACATCCGGGTATTCACAAACCACCGGCACAGATTCGGGTTTCCTTTCTAATTCTTGGTCATCCAGTACATACGCAAGGTATGCTTCACACCCTTTTCTTACATATTTCTGGGCCAACATTGAGGATATTATAGCTGGCACCCCATCCAAGTCCGTAGACTCAACTCGGATTACTTCGTTATTCACACACCTCAAATCAATAGTCTTGCTTTTGCAATTCACAACCGCATCATGCACGGTCAACCAATCCAACCCGAGAATAACATCAAATTCATCAAACGGCAAAAGCATCAAGTCCGCCGGAAAACAGGAACCTCGGATTACTAGGGGACATTTGTTGCACACTTTGTCGACAAGCACGTAACGACCCAAGGGATTTGACACCCGAATTACGAACTCAGTAGACTCAATAGGTAAAGTCTTACTGGATGCTAAGGTTTCACATATGTAAGAATGAGTAGAACCGGGGTCAATCAAAGCAATTACATTAGTGTCAAAGAGAGTAAAAGTACCGGTAATAACATCAGGATAAGAAGCATCCTCGCGGGCACGTATAGCATAAGCTCTAGCAGGCGCACGAGCCTCGGATCTGGTCGTAGCATCTCTAGATCCTCTCTGACCACCACTAGCATTGCCCGTATTTCTAGATGGTCTACCTCGAGCAGTGGTAGCACCCGGTTTCCCACTCTGATTTACATTCTGTTCAGACAGCCTCGGGCAATCTTTAATGAAGTGGTCAACTGATCCACACTTGTAACAGGAGCGGTCATGGAATCTACAACTCCCCGAATGCCATTTACCGCAATATCGACATTCTGTTCTGTCTTGACGTTCATTCCCAACACTAGCGATCGAAGTGCCTCGGGTACCCATAAGGGGTCGATCACGGTCTCGTCTAAAAAGGCCAGAAGTGCCTCTAGACCGGCCCACATCATCTCAAAATTTCTTCGATGCCTGTTGAAGAGACTTTCCCGAGGATCTTTTACGAAACTCCCCAGTTCCCACATCAACTTTTTGTTTTTCTTTTCTAAGCTCTTTGGCTTTACAAGCTCGCTTGACAAGTACTACGAACTCTCGTATTTCAAGAATGCCAACGAACATTTTTATATCTTCATTCAGCCCATCCTCGAAGCGTTTACACATGATAGCCTCGGACGAAACACATTCCCGAGCGTATCTACTAAGTCTAACAAATTTTCGCTCGTAATCAGTAACTGACATAGAACCTTGCTTAAGCTCAAGAAATTCCTTTCGTTTTTGATCAACAAATCTCTGACTGATATACTTTTTCCGAAACTCAGTCTGGAAAAACTCCCAAGTTACTTGCTCTCGGGGCACAACAGAAGTCAGAGTACTCCACCAATAGTAGGCAGAATCGCGTAGCAAGGAGATAGTACACTTTAGGCATTCATCGGGTGTACAAGATAGCTCATCGAGTACCCGGATAGTGTTGTCCAACCAAAATTCAGCTTGCTCGGCATCGTCGCTATCCGTAGCCTTAAATTCAGTGGCCCCATGTTTTCGGATTCTGTCAACTGGGGGCTTATTTGACCTTATTTGGTCAGTTACCGGAGGTATTGTAGGTGCGGGGGTTGTATTAGTCGGGAATGGAGGTTGTGGAACAGCCGTATTAGTTCGAATGTATTGGTTGAACCAATCATTCATCACACTATAGAAAGCTTGTCTAGCTTCATCATTCGGGTTACTAGATTAGGTTGAGAGTCCACCGGCGCTGTCCCTCGTGCGGGAGCAGGCGCTACACTCTCAAGATCATCAGCTACCGCTCGGCGGGATCGGGATCCATTATTATAAATAAACACATTTGCAAATGTCAGAAATCACCACACTATCAATTAATCACATAAAATGACATGTATAGCTAGACCCCAACACATTACGGTAGTCCTAGAATCGACTAAACCGCAGCTCTGATACCAATCAAATGTAACACCCCGAACCTGAGACCGTCACCGGAGTCGAACACGAGGTGTTAACAGACTTTTAAAAATTTTCCAGACACTGCCAATCTGCGTAATAGTCGCTTTAAAAATCATATCTTGAGTTTCACAACTCGAAAATTTGTTTCGTGATTTTTCCCTGAAACTAGACTCATATGCCCAACTACATATTTTTTTCTAGAATTTTTGGTCGGGCCAATTAGTACAGTTTATTAGTCAAAGTCTCCCATGTTACAGGGATCGACTACCCTGACCTTTGCGCATTACGACTTGGATATCTCCTTGTACAGGGCTCCAATACTGATACCGTTTGTTTCTAATGAAACTATACTCAAAGGGGAATCCACACATATAAGGCATGACTTCTAATTATCTCTAGATAATTTATGGTGAATTATCAAATTCGAAACAGGAGATCCAGAAACCGTTCTGGCCCTGTTTCACGAGAACTTTAATATCTCTTAATATACTGTCCATATGATTTTTTCGTTACTTTCATATGAAAATAGATTCATCAAGGTTCGATTACATAATTTATTCACTGTTTAACTCCATTCCTACAAATTTTTGTGATTTTTCAAATCCACACCACTGCTGCTGTCAGCATCTGTTTTCAAGGTAAACTTTACCTGTTCCGTGGTAACCATGGACCAACTAGGGATTCGTCATACATGGGTCCACATATGATCATATTTAGCCATTCCAATGGCTGATCATTTGCCCAACACTTCCATTCCAAACCATAGTCACATCATGAAACCATATAAACATACATAAACACAAATGGTCTAATGCCATACTCCACTTCTACAAGCCATTTTCGCATGGCTGTACACACATACATCACAAAAAGTACTTAAAACAACAAGGGGTAGTCCTATACATGCCATATCCAGAGTTCAACAAAAAGAGTACCAAAAGAGATTTGATAGTGTGGATGACTTCGACTTCGTTGATCCCGAATCCGATAGCTAACGAACAAAATCTATAAAACAGAGAGCCAAAGCAACCGGGTAAGCAATTTAAGCTTAGTAAGTTTCAAGTAATGAAATCGGCTTTGACTAAAGTATTACATTCACATAGCTAACTGAATCACTTTATTGATACACATTCTCATAATCATACTTACTTCACACTTCATCAACATATATACACACAAGGTATCAACCTATCTAAAAGCCGAAAGTTCGTTAGCCGATTGCACGAATACTATTTAAAACGAATCGACTTTTCCGAAGCACATGCAAACATACCTTATCGTTCGGGTTAGTCGAGCGTATTAATTGAATTAGTTACAGCACAAAACGCTCACATTCAAACCCAAGTCTCTTCGAAATTTAGCCGGATATAACCGCAAGCACAATTGCCTTCGGGTCTTAACCCGGGTATAGCAACTCGCACGAATGCCTTCGGGTCTTAGCCCGGATATATCAACTTGCATAATTGCCTTCGGGTCTTAGCCCGAATATATCAACTCGCACAAATGCCTTCGGGTTTTAGCCCGGATATATCAACTCGCACAAATGCCTTCGGGTCTTAGCCCGGATATATCAACTCGCACAAATGCCTTCGGGTCTTAGCCCGGATATATCAACTCGCCAAATGCCTTCGGGTCTTAGCCCGGATATATCAAATGCTCATGCACACATATATCTATAATCTTAACACATCCATATCTTATTTTCGTTACTAAGGCTCAAACACAAATCATTTATTAAACCTTTCAAATTTCGGCTCAATAGCCACTCACAAAGAGCATGATTTCGATTGCTTTATAACTTAGTCTCTATGCACATTCGACTATCCGTCATAGTATGACTAATCATTTCAATATAATTCAAGTAGGGCAATACTCGAAGACTTACCTCAGATACTTTGAATAGTTGTGGATAGACTACTCGATCACTTTTTCCTTTCCTTTATCAGATTTTGACCCTCTTGGCTCTTCTCAAGCTTCAAGTGACCGAATGCTACCCTCCTATCTTCCTCTCTACAATCGGCCAAGAAGAACAAGGTGATAACCTCCCTCTTTTTTTTTTTTTTCTTTAGTATCCTTAGTATTTCTTTTATTATTTCTTTTCTTTTACTTAAAATAATGACCACTTCATGGAAATTTACCACATAGTCTAATATATGCTCCATCATGGCCGGCCACTATGCATACAAAAGGAGTATTTGACATGCAAAGCCAATATTTTCACTACATGCTTAAATAGGTCCTTATAAATTAACCTATCGCATTTCAAAAGTGTCACACATAAGTCCTATTAACTAGGTTCACATGCAATCGACTAAATCGAAGTTTAAAACTTTCACACATTCATATTCACATATTCTAGACAATAATTACCACATCCAAATACTTCGGTGACTCGGCTTAGCGGTCCCGAAACCACTTCCCACTAGGGTCAATTTAGGGCTGTCACACGTATTGCTATGGCATCATATGGAAATGAAGACCACATTGAGTATGTCACATGGATATCTGCAATGGATGGTTGGGTGGTACCGGGAGATGAGGGTAACCTCATGATGATGAGTGCAGGCGAACCCTACTATCGATAACAACACTTATG
The DNA here is from genome assembly GCF_007990345.1 of Gossypium hirsutum. Taxonomy (NCBI): domain Eukaryota; kingdom Viridiplantae; phylum Streptophyta; class Magnoliopsida; order Malvales; family Malvaceae; genus Gossypium; species Gossypium hirsutum. Next base: position 56,880,775 of record NC_053424.1, read on the forward strand.
ATTTTGTTGAAGTCTTTGTGCTTTCTATGTAAGCCTTTTTGTTTTTTCGAGAAGCCTTGTGTTGTTCTAACATATGAGAGCCTATTTGGTTGTTTTCTATAAGTCCTTATGGCAAGTACTTGGTATATATGAGCTTTATGGCCGGAACTTGCTATATGTGATACTTGGTGGCTGTTATTGATGTGCAAGCCTTTGTAGCAGAACTTGTTGTATGTGGAAGCCTTATGGCTATTTCTATTATAGTGTGCTTTGTCGCGATAACTGTTTGGATGCAAGTGGATACTTTAGTGGCTATCTGATGATGTATGGATGCCTTTGTCCCTATCTATTGACAAAGTGTGTGTTGGAAACTTTTAAAGAAAAGGGAAAACATCTGAAGTGAAGTGTACATCATAGTGGCATAGTTCATGAAATGATCTCGGGAGAAAACATTCAAAGGCAATACCAAAGTGGCAAACTTTGACGGAAGAGTGAGTTGTCAGAACGAACCTATAAGTAATTCGAATGATGTCGACTAAGATAAGAATGATAAATGAATGTGAAAGAGCATTAGGTATGTCAAAGATTTAGACTTTTTCACACCGATCGAGGTAAGATAATCACTAAATGTGAAGGAGTATCAGGTAAGAAGAATGTAATACTTGTGCTATGCCAAATTGGATGAGTGATTGTTTGATTCTGTTAAGTGTGGTGTTATATTGTGATGTATGCTTATTGTGTATATATATAATGTTGAATGTATGTATGATAATGCCTCACTAAGTTCTTCTGAACTTATTATAGATACCTCTGATTGTAGGATCCGTTATAATGAAGGGAGATGATAGAAAATGCTAAGGCTAGGCCATGGGAGTGGCAATACGTGCTGATATGCTTACAGAGAAGATTAAAGGAAAGTTTGTGGCGAAATTACGGTCCAAGCCAAAAAAAAGGCCAAGAGAGCCATATGACTGTTGTTAGCTAAAATGTATAAGTACATGAGAAAAGCCTTAGGGCAAAGTTAAGTCTGCTCATAATGTAACAGTTTGATTGTAGGGAAAGCTAGACATGCTTAGGAAGTTCAACCAATGGTAGCCGTTGGCTTAGCCGAATTAGAAAATACCAATTAGCATAGGAAAATAAATAAGATTAAATGAGAGTAATGATGAGTTAGTAGTTAAGTTAGGTGACTATTTGCATTCCCAAATTGGGAATCAATAATTGTTCAAAGAAAATCATTGAGAATTTAAAGTTGTCAAATGGTGAAGTTGAAAGGTAAAGTTGGGTGAAATATGTGAATTAGAAGGAAATGAATTGTTACTAGCATGTAGTTACGACGAATATGATTAGGAAAAGAAAAATTTTGAGGACGAAATTTCTTAAAGGGGGAGAGTTGTAACATCCCACCCAACCGAATCTTAGGATCTAAATATTGTTTAAAAGAATGAGACAAATAGAATAAGTTTAAATGCGCATAGAGCCAAAGTTAGTTTAAAGATAAAACTATATGAGTGCGCCTATGTCGCCTTGTTGTTGGCAGACACTAGGTTGGCACGTGGTAATTAAGAATTAAGGAAGGATTCACCCTAGGAGCCTAGGACTAGCATGGATAGGATTGGTGGAATCTATTACAATACACAAGGAAATAAACCGTGTAAGTTTAAATCAACAATGATGTACTTTGTAACAATGGCTTTGAGCCAACAAGGAAATAATGGTTAGAGCTTAAGTGAAAATGAACTAAAATAGTTAGGAACTAATGGAAAGTATTCGATTAATATTCTTAGAATTTGTAAGACTTGAATAAGACTACTTAATGATTGATGTGATGTATATCTGGTTAAAGATTTTGAGATCTCTCCTCGGGAGAGTAAGATAAAGGAAGATAGAAAGACTCCCCTTAAACTTAGTATAAGGCCAGACGATAGGCGAGGACTGTAGTTGTAAGTAAGTAAAACATTGAATGCCCACTAAGACACTTGGCATGGACATAGACACGTAAGCCCCTACAAGGTGAGATATCCTTTGGGAATGTATTTAAAAGAAATGGCGCCGATGAGATGTTATGTACCGAAGCGTTAGCAATACGCACCAGTAATGCTCTGATGAGATGACTAACAACCACGGTTAAGCGAGACTCAAGGCTAAGCCTTGGATGTGTTTACATACATACAACCTTACAGTTGTCATGCATCTAACTAGTGATCACATGGACTAGTGTACGTGTCAAACATCTACTGGAACCAAGGACAAATATCAAATAATTGGGTAAGTGGCGGAATGGTTCATTACTTCCTCAAGAAGTATTCTTTGCCTAAAAAAGGGTGAGCTAAGGGGAAAAATTGTAACACCCCTAACCCGTATCCAACTCCAGACAGGGCTCGAGGCATTACGAGGACTTTTACACTTTCGGTACACAAACTCAGGTCACAAAATTTCATTTAAATTTAAAACCTTTCAATCATGAACATCTCGTCCCTTATATAGGCCTTCGAAACCTATAACATATCGGAAGGTAATGTGAGACAAATTCGAGCTTGTTCGATTTCCCTTGGGCTCTTCAGAATATTTTCCTTAACAAAAATGGGCACACGCCCGTGCAGATGGGCCGTGTGGACTCACACGCCTGTGTGGGTTGGGGCACGTCCATGCCTTTAACCCGTGGGCAACACTGACATTTAGGCACGGCCAGGGCACACGCCCGTGGACTCACCCCGTGTTCAAAACTTGAGCATTCTGTTAAATTAACACGGCCAGACACACGCCCATGTGTCCTACCCGTGTGCTAATTTAACTTAAAGTTTTAGGTGCAGAGGACACACGGTCATACGACACACCCATGGGGATGGACTGTGTGTCTCACACGGCATAGACACACCCTCGTGGTCTAACCATGTGGACCTTAATAGGTTATTTTCCAAGACTTTAGTCACCCTTTCTACCTTTTATGCTTAGAAATTTCCAAGTTTGAGAGAAAACACAATTTACACTTGTAAATAATCTTAATAAACTCATTGTATGGAAACCTCATATCATTGGTTTCATACATGAGAGGTTATTTCCCATTTAGTGTTTATGGTTAGCATGCTGCATTAATCCATCCGAAATTGGCTCGTTCAAGAGACTCATTGCCAATTGATAGCAACCCATCGTTTGTAAATAAAACCATGCATAAAAATCGTAGGTCATAGCCTACTTAAAATTAAGCCAACTTCATGGCTATATACAGAGAGATAAATATATTTCTACATGCCTTCATTTGGAAAATCAATGACACATATAACAAAATACTCAAAATCCTATACATGCCATTAACAAAGTAGAAGTGTCCTTATACAAAGCTTGGCTAGTTGATAGTATGTTGCTTCTCCAACTGTCTTCCAATCCTTATAAGTCCTCGAGATCTGTAAAACAGGGAAAAAGAGAGGGGTAAGCATTTACATGATTAGTAAGCTCGAATAACCGGAAAGTAAACTTATCGAGTAGTTAGCATACATCCAGGCTCAATCATGAAATCATCCATTATGAAATGATTTCCTATCACAAGCACTCAATCAATTAGTTAGTCACATTTTTATATATCATGTAATTTAACTAGATGAGCTCATCATTTAATATTTCATTCACATATATATATCCAATGTTAATCTCGTTGAGTTTTTAGGAAATCTCGATGGAATACCCATTATCCGTCAATTCATACGAATGATTATTCCATATATGCACTCCGCAAACCTCACATCTCATGGCAAGATTACCAGTCCGGGCTAAATCCCCCATATCATAAACGTATAAGGTGATGTCAGGATTACTAGTCCAGGCTAAATCCCTTATAGAGACAAACACCTTTAATGAGCTAGGATCTCAATTACCAGTCCAGGCCAAATTCAGACCCTAACAGGACCACCCGTCCGAGCTAAATCCTCAATGCACATATATTCTTCGAGAGGCTTGATCATGCAAGGAACACCCTTCCTGGCTAGATTCCTTTTCATACTTAAGATCACGGATTACCCATCCGGGCTAAATCCTTACTGCAACACATGCAGGATCTTATTCCACATGTAAAACATGGTTTATCCATCGAATTCCCTTTTTAAACTCAATCGAGACGGTTATCAACAATTCATTATCAAGATGCATTTCATACATTTTCATGCCATCAATAATTGCAAATATCATGCATTCATAAATCATGCAATTATACATATTAGGGTTTACTTTAAGTTATTTGAACTTACCTAGTATTCTTTTCGGGATTATGTTTCGGTTCCTCCGAAACCTTGCGTTTACCTTGATCGACCTCCGAAATTTATTCCTTGGGGTCTATAACAACAAAATTAACTCATTATACACTACATTATGCATTTGAGTTTAATATCTACCCCCAATCCAAATGATCATTTGCCCATAACCTATCACATTTTTACGATTTAGTCCCTAGGCTCGGATAATGAAACACATACACTTTCTATCTTACCCAAGCCTAGCCAAACAGTTTTCCTTCTTATGGTAGCCCACATTATCTATTAATTCTCATTTCTACCATACATTTACATCTTATGCAAATGGTCCCTATAAGGGTTTCTTATGAAAATAAACTAGAAAAAGATGTTTAACACACATTAATCTGTCATATTTCTCCATAATCTATCAAAATACAAGCAACTCATGCATTGGTAAATTTTTAAACATGAACCCTAGCATTAAATTTGGGTAGAAATGGAGAGATCAAGCTACTAGGATTTCAAAAATACAAAGAACGTTAAAAACGGGGCTTGGGGGCACTTACTATTAAGCTTGAAAATGTTGAAAACCCTAGCTATTGTGTCTCTTCAATTTTGGCAACCATGGAGGAGGAAATAGCTGATTTTGGCTTGATTTTCCCATTTTAATTCTTTAAAATGATAAATGACCAAATGCCCTTATGCCCTTTCTTTAAAATTTCATCCATGCAAGTCTATTTTTGTCCAAAAATTTAGAATTTGGGAAAATTGATCTCCAAGACCTTCTAATTCATAAACTATAGCAATTTCATACAAATTGATTCTAGAAACCAAGTTTTGCAATTTATTCAATTTAGTCCCTAATTTCCAATTGGACATCTTATGCTCAGAATTTCTTTAAACATGCATATATCATATTCTAGGCTCATAAAATTATAAAATAAATATTTTGATGTCAGATTTGTGGTCTCGAAACCACTATTCTGACTAGGCCCTATTTCGGAATGTTACATTTCTCCCGAAACCACCATGTAGCTTTTCAACACATGTCGATGTCATAAACAAACATTTTACTAAAGCAAAACACATCTTATATATCTCAAAACCATCTAAATTACAGAAAATATCTTAACAGATAATAACACTCATAATCCACAACAAACATAGGAAAATTACATGTACGGAATATACAGATTTCAAAATTCAATAATTCAGAGATAAGAAATAATTAACCATGAGATAGGAACATGATTCCGGTCTATCATCACCATATCTGATGTTCCTTGAGTTCTGTCCAGTACAATGGAGTCCGACATTTCCTACCATACAAGGCCTCATAAGGTGCCATCTTCAAACTTGTTTGGAAACTATTATTGTAGGCAAATTCTACAAATGGCAGGTTTTTCCCAACTACCCTGAAAATCAAGGGTGCAACAATGCAACATATCCTCAAGAATTTGAATCTTTCGCTCACACTGGCCATCGGTCTGAGGGTGAAAAGCTATGCTAAAGCTCAACTTTTTACCCAAGGCTTCTTGTAACTTCTTCCAGAATCTCGAAGTGAACTTCGGGTCTCTACCAGAAATAATCGACAGTGGTACTCCGTGCAATCTTACTATCTCAGAAATGTACAAATCAACCAATCTATCAAGAGAATAATCCATCCTTACGGAATAAAATGAGCTTGTCAATTTATCCACTATAACCCAAATGACATCTTTCTTTTTTGGAGTCATAGGTAGTCCTGTCACGAAGTCTATGGTAACTCTGTCCCACTTCCATTCGGGGACCATTACAGGTTGTAACAAACCTGAAGGCACTTGATGTTCAACTTTAACTTGCTGACACACTAGACATTTCGATACAAATTCAGATACATCTCTTTTCATATCGTTCCACCAGTACATCTTATTTAAATCGTTTGTACATCTTGGTACTTCCCGGGTGAACAAACAACTGACTGTTATGTGCTTCTTGCAAGATCGTCTGAATAAGTTCATTGTCTTTAGGTACACAAACCCTATCTCTAACATTAAACATCCATCAGGATTAATTCAGAAATCTGACTCAACACCAGACTCACATTGAGCTCTTTTGCTTGCAAGTCATCATCATTAAGCTGAGCATCATAAATGTCCTGCAGAAATGTTGGCCTAGCCTCCAATTCGCTAGAACTGAAACATCATTAAGCAATGTCAAACGAGTATCCATGGTTCTCAAAGCATACAGAGATTTTCTACTCAAAGCATCGGCGACCACAATTCGCCTTTCCCAAGTGATAGTCAATAACCAGATCATAATCCTTTATTAATTCTAACCTTCTCCGTTGTCTCAAATTTAATTCTTTCTGAG